>NW_017729031.1:118113678-118133997 GCF_001723915.1 Gavialis gangeticus | reverse complement strand
AAATTTCATCACAATTACAGTCCCTTCCACTTCGCTTAAAGATATATAATCATTGATTTGACCTAATTACCTGGTGTGGGCCTTTCTCTACAAGGTGAAAGCCATATTGGTGTGAACAGAAGCTGACCCCTACATTCTTGATATCCCAATTTTATTCTAATTATTGTAAAGCAGGTTTTCCATCTTACTCCGTTCCAGCCCCCCCCCATCACCCTTCCCCTCCCCCGTTGTTATTTTGTTCCCTTCATACTCAATGATGCCCTTTGGGTTACGAGCTCCCAGGCGACAGGCTTCTAAATGCATCTTGCATCGAAAGCATCAGGTTTTTAGCTACAGAATTCAAAAGGGTGTCTGTTTTCTTCACATTCCTGTAGCACTGACAAAATCCTATAATCAAACTGTTAGTTTTCAACGGAGGTGCCAGAAGAGTCCTGTTCTACAAAGGAGACCTTCTTTCTGGAAAAGGAAAGGGCCTTCTTAGGAGGACACTTGCATTGTTTATACACTGCCTGACTTACATACACAGGAACTAGCCTCTACAGAGGCAAATGAAAGACTGCATTACTCTGTCACCTTCCATCACAGAGTCCTAGTTCAGTTTACAATAATAGTTCAGTTTACAATGATTAAGAATATTCATGCAGAACTGATAGAGAAATATCACTGCTATTTGCAGATAGGGAAAGTTTGACAATAATTAGAGCCAAGCTTCTCTAGTATGGATTGCCTAAACTGTTGCAACTAAACCCAAATTTTAGACACAGAAAATAAGTGACCTGATTTTCAAAAGTTTCCAGGTAGGTCCAACTTCTTTCATATCAGTGCTGCAGATGTTTGAAAATAAGACCACTTGGGCATATAAAATTTGCTTTAACATTTTGGAACCCAAGGTCACACAAGTATAGCGAACTGAAGATCTTTTTGCTCTCGGTTCTGTAGCTGATCCACAAAGCAACTGTCTTTCCAAAGGGAAATGGAAAGAAACAGTGAGATCTGATAGACAGAGAGCACTGAACATGAAATCAGGAGATCTGGATTCTATTTCTGACACTACCATTGACCTACAAAGTGACCTTGGACCAAGCACTTCATACCTCTGTCCCTCATCTGTTTAGACTTCAAGCTTTTCAGGACAGGGGAACCTCCCCCAACGCCCCACTTTTTTTCCACACCCCAATCTCTTCAAGGGCTGGCAAAAATTATTTAGTTAAATTCGTCCTGCTACAAAAAGAAAAATAATTAATCTTTGGGAGGGCCTGGGCAGGATTAAAACTCACAAAGAAACAAAACAGCTATGGCCAAACTTTTTATGAGAATCTCTTCCCACTTTTACTTGCAATTATTTTTTTTTTAAAAAGCACTAAATTTAAATGAGATGTGGTAACTCTACCGACGGCAAAAGCATTTGCAGATGCAGTGGGTAGCCTGAAGAGCTGGAAGAAATGTTAATATTCAGAAGCACGGGAAACCTTCCAAAATATACTTTTTAAAGAAAACATCCCATTAGGGTTTTTTCTTCCCATATCTTTAAAATAAAGTTGCAAATCCCAATACCTAGAAATATAAAGAGGAGCAGCAACTGAGACTCAGGGTCATTTAGAAATGTCACCTTCCTAACCTTCTCATTTGTCTTGGGCAATTGAAAAATAATTAGCAATTGCAGAAAGGTTCGATACCAAAGAGTAAACAAAGGAGACAGGGAGGCTCATCTTTCCACAGTCATGGCCCATGCCCTGGGGCACAGCGTTCTCTCAGTCACAAGGTGAGCGCCATGTCCATGAAAAATTAGTATAGGGCTGGGGTAAGGAAGAAAGGGAAGAGCAGGTGTGTAAGGTCAACCGAGGCAGCTCTTTTTGCTCAAGTCCTTTCTGCCCTCTCTAATTTAAATGTCATAACAAAGAGGAAGTCCTGAATTGAAGAAGCAGCACCAAGTCATGCAGATAGGTGGTGTATGCGCCTCAGTTTTGTGTCATAGAGGTAAGCATCCATTTGTTACAGTCCCTTGGTGAGAAAGGCCATGCTCACATGCCCTGGAGCTCCACTGTAATAAATAGGCACTGAAGATTAAAGGAGCAAACCCCACCACCTGCCCCAAGCTTGAACCCATGGATTTAGTGTGGAAGGGGACAATTAGGGATGGGAGCTTTGTATGCTACAGGACTGGAGCCATTTTATGATTGCTCCTGCAACCTCAGAGGTAGTGCTTGCCTTCCTTCTCAGAAGGCCCAGCTATCCACTTATCTGGCATATTCAGGGTTGAACTGGAAAGTGAAGGGAAAAAAAGAAGCCATTCTCTTCCAATCTCAGCACACAAGTCAAGCTCTGCCCAACTAAGAGCCAAAAAACAATAGGCAAGAAAAGTCTTCCTAACATAGCTGGCTGTCTTCTGATCTTTGGGTCCTTATATTACCAATGAGTTTAAATGTCAAATGAATAAAAGCAAACAGAATATCCAGATCTCAGGGCAGGAAAAAGCAAGAGAATTAGGAAGTGGTTCCATTTCATTAATTTTTAGAAGATTTTTTTTTTTAATAAAAGGAAACAGGGTTTTTAAAAAAAAATTCACACAGTTTAATATTGACCAGCGTTGATAGTCCTTTGTTGAAAAGTTTTAGTTTTCCAATAATTTTTTCAGCTGTAGAAGAAAAATACAACTGACACCATTTCCTTTTGATGCAAAGAATAAATAAATTTTAAAAATAAATAAAATCCTCTCATTTAAGTAATTTAAAAAAAGAAATTGGGGGAGAAATCGCAGGAAAAATAGAAGCATTTATTAGTTTCTTTATTTGAGAAGGGAGAATGAAGGCAGGAGAGGATGGCACCTTAGCCTTATTCAGAAAGGCAGAAGCTTTCATAGGTGACATCCCACTTTGTCAGATGCTATGCTGCCTCTCATCTCCAGCAGTGATTCTCAACTGGGGTCCTATGGCACCTGGCCTGGAATGCCTTGAGATCCTTTCCAGGGTGTAATGCAATGGTAGCACTGTTAGGTGGACAAATATGATTGACTAGATAAACCTAGAGATTTCAGATAGGAATCCTAAGGGTTAGAAAACATTCTGACTTGTTGTGATCTTTCTTAATTCTTTGCAACAGATAAATTGCTCTGTTGTTTTTCTGTAGTCATAAAACAAATGAACTAGGAGCTGGCATTTTCTGAGGGGTGCCTCGAGCTCCCAAAAGTTGAAAACCACTGATCTACAGAATGGAAACAAATATTGGACCAACCAACAAGTAGTCTGAATTTATACTTATTGGGAACTTCAGCCAATCAGACAGATCTCTGTCAAGTGAAAAATGCAGCTACCCAGGGACAATCAAGAAAACTTTTCACCCACCTGAAAGACAACATTATGTTCCAGGAAGCAAACAAGTCATGCCGTGCTCCTTATCCGCTACAGTGAGTCAATAGAGAATGTGATAGTTATCAGGTCAGTGATCACAGAACCGTTTACATTCAGCACACTTAATGAAGGGCTTCCTATATTGCACCTGCACAAGTGTATCAACCAAAGCATATTTTAGGATATCCAGTAATCTAGAGCAGTAGTCTCCAAAATCAGGTGCGCACATCCCAGGGGGTGCGCAAGACAATCCACTGGGGTGCAGGAAGAAAATATTAGAAAGTCTATTTATATTTATATAAATATACATATACTGGGGGTATGTGCTCAAAAACTTTTTACTGATAGGGGTGCGCGATCAAAAAAGTTTGGAGACCACTGATCTAGAGAACAGTAACCAGAATAACAAGAGAAGGCTGATTTGGCTTTATAAGAGACTGGGCCAAAGACGTGTTCAAGGTTGAGGAGGTGATTTGGGCTGCATAGAAGCAGATTTAATCCAGATTCATATCTACTGTTATAACATAGACACTCTTATGTAAGATATTCTACAATTATTGATGGGAAGGGGAAAAAAATGGGGCTTTTTTGTTTGTCTGTTTTACAAATACCATAGAAAGATGAAAGAACACCCATTGATGGAAGTGGGCATGAAGGATGCTAAAGGTTCCATCCCGGCCACAGCCAGGCTAAAAAATAATAGAAATAGGAGGCTACTACCCCACTGCCAGTTTCTTGAGGCATTCAGTATGCAGAGCAGTCAGAACCCCACTTTCCTACTGCAATGGGGGATCACTCAGAGCACACTCCTGTACCTCCTTTGGGAGGTACCTACACCTCCCTATCTCTGTCAGCTGGTGTGGAAAATAGTGGGCAAATGTCTTTGCACTGGCCATGCTTCTTGTACTTTTGGGAGCATTCATACCACCAGAACCAGGACCACGTAAACTATAATCAGGTGGTGTTGAGGCTGTCTTTGGGTTTCCTCTTCATCTCAGCATCCTCATCACCCCAACTCTAAAATTAGAAATAGCTTTGTGGTAGCCAGTTCCATCCACCCCTCTTCTCTAAGGCCAGCTATGTGAATAATGAAGGCCACCTTGAAACAGCTTTTGTTAAAAAGACAGGTAAATGAATAGTTGGAGACCTGGATTCTGTAAATCTTCAGATTTAGGAATTGTGCCCCTTCCAATCTTAAGGGAAGCAAAATAGTATAGTAAAAAGGTCAATTAGTTTTCATGCATAATGGAGAAACAAAATCAGAGAGTAGAGAAATCAACAGCAATACCAATATTTTGGAACAAGTAAACAATAGTGAATCTAGCCATTACTCTGGTAAATTCAATGTCATGCCTATAAAACAATAGAACAAATATTAAAAACTGGGGGTTGGGGGGGGATGGTCTACGAACATCTATACAGTAATTTAATTCTGAGCAACTAGCAACCTGGGTTTATAAAAGGACAAATGACACCAAAACACATGTGATCCCTGTTTCTGATGATCAAGCTACAAAATTAGCAGATGAAGGGGAATGTAAAATATGCAATATATCTGGAGACTTTACTGAGTGTTTGATGCCGTGCCACAACAAATCTTTCTTGAAAAAATAATTTACATCAGCTTGGATATAAATAATTGTCATACAGATTGGAAATTGGCCCAAGGGCCATAGACATAAGATAGTGATAAACAACTCTGTATCATGGGGGGGAGAAGTGTCGGTGTTGGGGTATTGCAGGGTATTAGGCCCCATTTTATCTAATGCAAGTAAACAGCCCATTAATTCAATGAGCAGGAGGATACTAAATTAGGTGGTACTGCAAATATCAAGTGAAGGCAGAGGAAATACAACTAGGGGACACAGAGAGGTTAGGAATACAAGCAAGAGACTTAAATGAGATTCAGTCTATGAACATACAAGCTAGTACACTGTGGGGAAATAATCCAAAGTGCATTCAATGGGAAGGCAATGTTTCCACAGCAGTAATGTTGAAAAAGGCCTTGGAGTAATGGTAGTGAACAAATAGAAGAGGAACTTCCAATGCAACACAACAGCACAAGGCACAAGTTGATTCTGGGCTTCTTAAAGGTGAGGTAACATGTTATGAAGATTGAGGCTTTTGTCTTGATGGTCCAAGTAGAAATTATCATACTGGAACATGCCAATAGACTGTAGTTTAGCATCTCTAATGATCTCTGCCATCATCCCATATTGTATTCTTGGTCAATACTATATTATGTAGAGAAAGGCATTTTTTCTCCTTTAAGTGGTAAATTAATTACATTGTATTAGCACGTAGAAGTCCTAAGACAAGCACTTGATTATGGCAGATGCTGGACAAAACCACAGCAAGCCTGCACCAGTTATATCAACTTAAAGAGATGAGACAAAAGGAGGACAGGGAAATAAGAGAAATTATTTGGCTCAAAGTTGGTGGGTAAGGCATGAATAGAACATGGCTTCCTAACAGCAAGTCCAGTTTCCTGTCCACTGACCATGTTATCCTGGAGGGGAGGAAGGTGGGGAAAAAAAATCAGCTCCACTTGGACAGAAAAGAATTAATGGGCTTTTTAATTTCTGGAATGATGGCATGATTATCATCATTATCCTGGAGTTAAACTCAACTGGGACTACACCTAGAATAGTTCTGAACACCTCCCGGCCAGAAAGAGTACAGTACCACCCAAATAAAGGGTAAGGGGCAAGAGGATTTAATGAATGACGAAAAACTATGAGCTTTGCTGCTTCAGAGTACTAAGCATCCTCAACTCCCCTTGTGGGAATCGCAGAAGTCAGTTAACACTCAGGAAGTACCTTTCACCCCAAGATCTCCAAGCACTTCACAAATGTTAAAAACGCCTACTTCACTCTTTCCTTGCATCCTCCCCCATAAACAATACAGAATTTTGGCTACAGTGAAAGAGACTAAATCAAGTATTTGTTTTAGAGACTATATTTAAGTCCAGGTTTCCTGATTCAGAGGATGCTACTTCAAACTTCTAAACAGACCTCTGCTTAAATTCACATACTTACTACAATTTTTACTAAAGGGGAGCATGTTACAAGTATCTGAAAGATGTAAACACCAAGGGGGAAAAAAGGAGTCAAAAGAAATTCTTTAAGGAAGTTCAAGACTAGGGTAGAGTTACAGTTAATATAAAGGGCATAACTGAGCCAAACATCTCCCAAAGATATCTCCATACTAGATCACAGAACACTTTCCTTCAAGTGGTAGAATCCTGACTGATTGGGTCATTTAAAACAAGAATGGGCAAAACACTAGAGAAAAATAATGGGATCTGAGTGAGGGGGAAGGAAGCGTCTGATAGTTTATTCAAAGGTTCAACAGAAATCCACTGTACTAAGCCTAAAGGGGAAAGTTTTTCCCTAGCATGTATGCTCTCTCTTTACACTTCATGCATCAGGTGTTTATCAGAAACAGCAGAGTGCACGTTCCAAGATTTGGAACAAGTTCAGAGCATGCAGGGATGAGGAATCTTCACGCCAGTAAATTTTTTGTCCTCCCCTGGCTTTCAGTGACTCCTTCCGTTCCTCCTACTTCTTCAAACAGCCTCCACAGCCTCACTCTTGGCAAGGCCTCTTCTCTCCCTTCCCATATGGGTCTCACAGGACCGTCATACCACGCCATCCTTCCTCTTATGTCCTCTCTCTAGACAAATGCATTAATCTATGCAGGTAAAACCATCATTGACCATGCTGAGGGCTACATCTCCCACCCCATTTTTCCTTATCCATTCTTCCATCTCAGCCTGTCTCTGAAGTGTCTTCTTACATGGAGAGATGGAATCAGCTTCATATTAACATACCAAAAATTAAAATAATTCCTGATTTAGCCTCAAAACCTCTCTATTTTTCTCTCCCTTATTTCCTAGGCTGCCTGGGCAATTTGCCACTCCAGTCTAGATGCATCCTTAAATTTATTTCAGTCTGGCCCAGGTCAATGGAAGTCACTCTTCTGACTCCAATGGACCTGAAAAAGCTATCTGTGGCCTCCAACTGCAATAGGAGTATAATAACGCATCTTTTTTTTCTACCCTGTGTCTGACTTGCCTATTTGAATTTGTAAAATCTCAGGGACAGGGATTGTTTTATACTATGTGCATTTTGTACAGCACTGACTACAATAGGGTCCTAAGATCTGCTAAAGTCCCATGGTTCCACTGTAATAGAAATAAATATTAAGTGGCATTCCATAAGGATACCTTGAATTTGCACAGCAGCATACAGCCTTCAGGCCAGAGCATAAACCCCCTCACCCCAATAGTTTCCCTGTGGGTAGAGTAAGTAAATCTTTAGAAATAAACACAACACTACCATCCCCAGGGCGGGGCAGGGGCGGGGAAGCAAAGCGGGGAACAAAAGACAAAAAACACTTCTCTCTTTGTCTCCTATCAAGGAGACTATGTAAGATCCAGTGGCACCTTCACCTTACTTCACTACAAGCTGGTTGCCATCACGCAGGTAACTGAGTTAGTTTCTGCAGCAGCAGTTTCTAGGCCTTAGGTGATGATACTTTTCAAGGAGCTGATCTAGCTTCCTTTAACATAGAGCCAACTTCATCTGCCAGAGTGTGCGTGCCACCTCAGGGGTCAAGGTAGATGGAGAAAAAGCAACAATTCACTAATTTAGAACAATGTCTCTCTTTTTGCCCCCTCCAAGAGCCAAAGAAAAAAAATAGGGGTGACTTTTATAACCAAATAAAGAGAGCTATGAGCTCAATAACAGAAACTGTCCCATGGCAAAGATTCTGTTACTGTTGGGTACTGATTCCTTTATCTCTTAGAAACAATCAACCTTCAGCCAGAGGAGTCTAACCTTAAAACCCCATAACTCAATTTAACATAGTGTTAAAGTTTGGGGGAATATTTGTCAGTGCTGGAGCTGATACAATCAGTCTAAAGGACCCTAGAACAAAGAGCAGTGGGTGAAGAGCATGTCACCTCAGTGCACATTCGTTTCCTTGATGAACAAGGAGCTATTAGCTAGAGCGAAAGCATTATCTAGGTGAACGATGATGCTGATTGTTTTAGCTGCTCCTCTTGTAACAGTGGATTATAACATAAAAGTTCCAGTGTTCTTCCCCCTCCACCCCCACATCCCTGTGTGTGTTTGCATACCTAGAGCTACCCTTCAAGAGCAACCAAAATCAATTTGGGCTTCAGATCTCTTTCAACTGCGACAGTCCTCACAGGGCTGAACAATAAAAGTTTAAGTTCTCCTAAAAAGTATTCCATCACCATAAGCCTTAAACAAAGCTACTCTTTAAACATACTCACAAGTGGCTTCATGCAAAATGACAATGACAAAACATCCAACATATCCTCTTTGCTTACATCAACCTACTGGCAGGTACAATAGCTCCATGAGAAACCTTACTAGATTAGCTTTATTTCTTACATTTAAATGCAGAGACTCTAGAGAATCAAATAGAAAGCCAACAAAACACAGAACTTCATCAGTTTTCCAGTGTTCCACGTATCTTTAAACTATGAACTCTTTAAGGCAACAGTGGTGTTTATTTTTGCATGTTGGGCAGTGCTGAGTACACTGTTACCATTACTGAGGTAATTACATATTCTTGATGGCTCTAATTCAACAAAACATTTAAGCAAGTGCTTAAATCACACTGACTTCAATGGGACTTAAGCTGATACTACTGTACATTGCTTAGCACTTGTCTGGATAATTTCATGCAACTGTTAATCTAGAATTTTGGTGCTCTTAAGTATTTAGGGTGTGAGTCTGCAGAGAGACTCTTGCTCAACTTTACACAGAACTAGTAGCTGTATAACTTTACTCAGGCAAACAAACAACAGATGTGCACAAACGCTTGCAAGGATCAGGCTATTTTCTTCCTAAAGATTGTTTTTTGCATCTCTCCAAGGAGCCCTTCACACAAAGATCCTGTCTACTTTCACTGTTTTTGCCAACCCAGACTTGTAGTTTAAACATGCCATACTGCTGTAAAAATGGCTTTGCCTGGCTTCAAACAAAGTTATCAGGATATGTTAATGCATTAAACACAGGACTTTTTTCTCTTTTAAATATATATAATAATTAAATCCTAGTTTTTTCTTCCTAGAATGTCATCATAGAACATTTCCATTCAAAGTCCTTCACTGAAAAGAAATAAAAATAGAAAATTAAGGACGTCCTTCAGCCGTATGGATTTCAAGTAAATATTATAAAACAAAGTTCCCACTTTGTTCCCATTCAGTTCAAAGTTATAAAGTTATAGGGTTGAAACAAACCTCAAGGATTTTCTAGGTCCAACGCTGCACAGAGGCAGGATCCACTGTTTTTGAACTATCCTAGATGCTGATAATGAAAACTTCCAGTAAAATGGGGATTCTGCAGCTTCCCCAGGCAGCTTATTCTGTTTCCTTAATATCCCTACAGTTAGGAGGTTTTCTCTGAGACAATCTAAATCTGTTTTGCTTCACTTTAAATAATAAGCCAGCAGAAGAGTCAGGAATAGAACAAGGGTCTCTGAACTCCCAGTGCAGCCCCATATCCAAGGCACCAATATTTCCCACAAATAGGAACATCACATATTTACAACCCAGCTGTAACTTAAACCCAGAATTTGCTGCCACTAGAAACCATGGCACTATTCAGTAGGCCATAAAAGATTTGCATGCATACACTGAGAGAAGGATAAATCCTCACGTGCATGACAGAGTATTAAATTTTTTACCAGACTTTCAGAAATCTGGTGGGAAGTAACATTCAGACAGTGATTGCAACAGGTGCAAAGCACTTCAATTCCACGTCTACTTGTTTGGGTCAAAGCAAGTACCTTGCTAAATTAGGATTTTTCCTGAAATAAGGCAATGTTGCTAGCTTGTGGGACTTCATGGACAGTCTTAAAAGCTTAAAAACCTCTATATAGCCACATAAAAACAGCCTAGTCAAAAATGGAACTTTTCCCTACATGCTGCCTTCACTGATCTTGACCTTGAGGCACTGCTGTACTAAAATTCTATGAAAAATTGAGTTAACAGAGAACCTATACACAACCCTTAACATAGGAAAATTGATTAATTTTTTTTAAAGGCAAAAAAAGATGTAAAAAGTTCCATTCCAAGTTTGTTAACTTTTGCTTCCTGGGTATTGATCCCTCTACTGGGGAGAATTCAGACACAAAGCATTTCCGCTTGAGATTTACATACTCATGAATATAAAGACCTTTAGGAAAAGGGTACGTAAGTTATCCCAGACCCCCAGGCAACAGTAACTTGCACATTGATAATTCACATGTGTTTGACATGGTGAACATGCAATTCACCACAAGAGAAAGCTCAATCTTGTGCCCTGACAGCTGACATATCACATGAGAATAAGCTACATGATGAAGCACCTTCTTAAAGGCATACACACAAAGTCTCATGTTTCCTACAAAAATCTGAAAGAATAAGCATGTTTTCCTCCTATTTGATTAATTCAAAACAGTGATCCTAAGCAAGTGCTTCCTATTTACACAATTAAGGCCTCTGTGAAAGCAGCATTTCAAAGACATCATTGAACTTGGTTTAGTCTAGGTACAAGAATTTATTCACCTGATCTTATCTTGGTAAAGAAAGGGGAAACATGCCCAACAATAAAAGTATAACTATATTTTAACCACTAATTTAAAAAATGTTACTGCCTCCAAGGTCAGCAGAGAATTGGAAATTTTAGAAAGCTGTATAAAAGCACGAGTGGCAAAAACAGTTGGGCATCTCACTGAATTGTAGTAATCTGGGTTCTACACTCTCAGTACAAAAGCCGTTCAACAACTGGACCACAAGATATTCTGCATTTGGTAGAATACCCTGTGTTAAGTCAAAGAACCGCCCTAAGTTCACTATTAAAGTACTACAAGGAAAGCAGCACTTGTTTAATACCCATGATAGGACATGTTAAATTCTAAGCATTCAAATGCTGCCTGCTTGTATTTGAAATCTTTAGAGTGTTCAAGGAACCAAACATAGATATTGCTTCTTGTCAAGAGAAAGAGGGCACACACCGCTTAAAAAAATTATTCCAGCCTTACAAATAAATCCATGGAGTGGTTAAATGCAAAGATCTTTACTTTGGAATTCACAGAGTAATTTCTCAAATCTGCTGAGAGGAAGATATTCAAGAATGTGCACCCGAAACAAGAATGCAAGGGCCAGGACATCATATTTCCAGTCAGGATCCAGATTAGCTGTGCTGCCAATGGTCTTGCTCTTGCAAGTTTCACAATAACTTATGTTCTTCTGAAAGCTTCAGCTCTTGAAGTCATACTTTAGTGTCGATGGCAGCATTAAAAAGGGGTTTTAATCATTCACGATTATGGAGGAAAGCTTGAAAGTGTGACTCAAAGAAGCTCAAAGCCAGAAAGCAAACAAAGGGAACCTAAGAACCTATTATCTTCATATACAATTTGTGCTTTTAAGCCAATCTCTGAACAGCCAAGGTTGAGAATACTGAGTTTCAAACACATTCCCCAATACTTCATTATGTTTAAACCTAAGAGCTTGGGTCCAGCCCATCACTTAAGGATCTGGGGGGCTGCTTCTGAATTTACACTAACACCCATTTAGATATAGCTGGCAACAATAAGCAAACTTAAAGCAGGCCTCTTTGGGCTACTGGAGTGGGACAGAGTCCTTAGTGTAAATGATGGTTGGGCCTTCAGGGTTTGTTTGTTTTTTGCGAGGCAGGTTTGTGTTTATTTTTAAAATCAGTGCTTGTTTAACATGTTTCAGCTACTTTATAAAGAAAGCCCTGTTTACAACCTGGATTCTTCCAGCTCTTCAGAGACAAAATTGCCAGCAAGTCTCAGGCTAGCCTCTAAAATGCTATTAACTCAGTCCATGGTTGTGTGGGGGAAATGGACTAGTCACAAACAAAAATGAAGCCAACTATCTTGTCTGCAGATGCAAATCTCACCCCAGAAACAAGGAGAATGTAGAGAACTAATTATCACTTGTACACACAGCTCATTACATCCTTGCAAAACCCCAATTGAAAGCTGGAGAGTTTTTAAAACAACCAACCAACCCAACCTCCATGGAGTTTTAAGATAGTACTGACAAATTCAATTCTCACTGTTCCTAATTATTTGAGGATCTGCCTGTGATGCATCATTTATTCATCCATTTCTGGCAGCCTGCACACAATATTCCTTCCAGTATACCTCAGGTGAGCTGAGTCATTCCATGCAAAAGTATGGCCAAACCTTTCAACAAGACGGAGGAGTTGCTAGTTTCACAATGCCATTGGAGACATAAATAGTAGATAGATTTGTTACAGCATATTCTCATTCAGAAAGTGATACATTAGAGAATATGGGCTCTAACTTGAGGGATGCCAAACTTCTTTAAAGCCTCAGAGAGAACAAAGCATGTCCAGCAAGTGCTCTGCTCCTTTAATAGGGTTTATTCAACCTCACACTGAAGTGACTGGAAGTGGATCTGCTTAAATATGGCCAACAAAATTAGGTCCAGTGTTAGGGAAAATAATGTATCTGCATTTTTAGCTGGCTCATTTCCTGGTCTTGTATACCCAATGCCCAACATCAAAAGGAAACAAACCAGGTGGAACTTTCATTGGCAATTGCACTTGACAAGAGCCGCATTCCGAGAACATTTGACATATTGTTTCATAAGCCTTAAACTACAGCAACAGCAAGTTCATAATCATCCAGTCAAAACAACAAAGAGGCTTTCTGGCATAAGGAAGATGGATACTTACTTCTGACACCATCCTACAAGAAAAATAGCAAACTTTGGGGCCTTAATTTAAGTTTTCACACTCACCTGTGAACATTTAGGATTTGATCAACAGAAGCAGAGAGACCCCATGGCCTCAAACTGAGCTGCAGTCCAGAGTCAAAAGATGCTGAGCACCTTCTGAATAAAACAAAATCAGAGGCAGTTCTCTCTGGTTCTCATTTCACTTGCACTACTGAAAGTCAGTGGGAGTTGGGAAAATATTTTTAAAGCGATTTAAGGGACCTATAACAAACTAAGGCATTAGTGACTACCCGGTACCAACTACCTGGCTCAAACTCCAGCTACATCAGGGGTAGGCAATTATTTTGGGCGGAGGGCCACTTACCGAGTTTTGGCAAGCCATCGAGGGCCACATGACAGGCAGCCAGGGGCAGATAAATATTAATTTTTTAAATTTTTTAGAGGCCCCGTGGGCCGGATAGAATGGCCTGGTAGGCCGCAGGCCACATTTTGCCCACCCCTGAGCTAGATGCTAAACCTAAATTATCATCCTTGCAGGTCACCAAAAGCAACTCCATCAAGATCAACAGAAGTTTTTAATGAATTTATACTGGGGAAATGAAGATCAGACTCTGGACAAGTAACTACAACCTACTCCAATTAGGAGTAGGAACACCCCAAAAATGTGTATATATAAAAACAAAAGAAAACAAAAAAAGCCACTGATTTGCAAGTCTTGTTTTTCTGATCTTTTGTATTTTATTATTTGAACATACTGAGCCAAATTCAATCATGAATTAATTACTTTCCACTTATAGCAGCACTTAAAAAAAAAAAGAACAGAGACTGGAGTTAGGGGTAGGCTGCTGAGGAGATTAATTTCAATAAGAAAATGTTTCATAAGGCAAGCCCAAATTATTTCATAGCTCTATGTCCACTCACAACTGAAATAAGTTTCTGTCATTCGGAATTCGACAACTGCTGCACATACTACCCAAAATGTTATTTTCTTTTACCACAAGAGGGAGCTGCAGAACTCTCATCTCTTTTGTGGTCCATAAAGCCCCCCTTAACTGCTGCTTTATAGTCAATTACAACGCAAGACGTTAAGCCATTAATGCACACAAGTACGCCCACATATGTCAAAACAAAGATGCATGCCTACCCAAACACCAAACACATATGTCCATATGCCTCTTTTAAAGTCAGCCTACATTCTGGTTTTTCAAACAAGGAAGCCCATTTTCAAAGAAAGGCCCCAAAATAGTTTAGAAAAAGCACATTAAAAAAATGAAAGAAAGAAAGACAGAAAAAAAACAGAGATACCAAAGTGGGGAAATGAGATGTGTAAGAAATACTTAGATATATGCAATTTAGAAAAGTGAATGTCTAGGGAGATGTGAACAGGGACTCAAAATGCCTCCAAAAAAATAAAAAAAATCCTGTAGCATGAATATTCAGTCCAAATAAAATTAGCTTGTGAGCAGAGGCTCAACTGAAGGCCTATCACATGTGAAAAGAGTTAAGAAATAGCTGGAGGAGATAAAAGGTTCTCCACTGGATTTGAAGGGTAACCCTCAGCAAGAATAATAGAGACTACCCACAATGAGAAATACCCTTTTATGCAATTTCCAATACTTTGTGATACATAAAATCAAAGCGTGGCAAAGGTGCACTTGCAGTACACTAATGGATTGCATAAGTGCCACCAATGAAAAACTGGGTCATGGACTGATAAAGGAAAAGGAACTTGTAGCTAGATGCCACGGTATGCATTGCTATTTAGTTCCATAGCTATAGCCTATTTAGCCTCTGATCCTGCCAAGAGTGTGGTCTTGGTAGACCCCCATGTACCTAAGCAGTGGTATGGTCTACAAGACAGAATCTAGGATGCCATTCCAGGGTTCTAGTCACCAACTCTGTCACTGACCTGCTCGCTATGTTATTTCAGACAAGTCTCTTCCCCTGCCTGTACATCTTTCTCCTTCTATCATTTGTCTGTCTATTCACATTGTAAATTATTCAGGATAAGGACAGTCTTTTACTAGGTCAATGTACAGTACCCACAGGGGAACATAATCTCAGTTGGGACTGTAGCCACAGCTGCAATAAAAATAAGAAAGAGCTCATTTTCAGGGCCAAATCTTTATGCTATGAAAGGCAAAGGTCTATTAGCAGGAGCTGGTATCTGAACCATATTCTTCATAACAATATAAACATTAAAAAATTCCCCTCAGATTTCTATTTTTCCTCCATTTCCCCAAATCCCAGGAGAAGTCATGGTAAAGTAAAAAAATAATTTCACCTGCCAAATTTTATTATGTTGGAATTAAAAAAAAAAAAAAAAAAAAAAATCAAAAAGCCACAGTGAACTTTTTCAGAACCTAAAAATATAATATTTGTAAAATCTCTATGATTTAAGAAAAGCATAAGTGAAAAGAAAAGTTGTAAATGTTGACCCATATTTGTCTGTTTAAGTAATGGTTGAAACTTTGAAATTAGTGGAGCCTTGACCTCTTTCAACCCAGCAGAGAATTCACCCAACATGTAGAATTTATGGACCAATTTTTACCATTATACATGTTATATACACCCCAATACATATATTCCTCTTAGCATTTCAGCAAAAACATTATATTACAACAGAACATGAAAACATGATGATATGAGAGGCAGGGTAATTGATAAGGGCACAGGACTGGAATTAATACCGAATTCTAATATCCTATCTCTGTTACGTGACTCAGTGTATGACCTTGGCTGTGTTACATCCCTTCCCCCCGTGCCTCAGCTTCCCCATCTCTGCAACAAAAGATAATGTTGCTTCTCCCATCATTTAAAATGCCTTGAGCTTAAGGGGAGAAAACCCCAATATAAAAGAGCTAAGTATCTGTAAGAAACAAATGCATACCTCAAAGCTTTGGCATCTAATTTACACTTAAAATTAAATTGCTGGACACTGGAAAATTAAGTGAACTACAAGTCTTAAAAGAAAACATGTAAAAAGAGCCTTAAAGTGGTATGAGCAGAATACATTACACGGGAAGTGTCTCATCAGAAATACTTATCATTATAATAGTACTTAGCACTTATATAGTGCTTCACAGCCTCCGAGCGCTGTACAAACATTAGCTTCTTAATCACTCATTAGGGATGATCCTATATAACACTGTCGTGGCTCATTGAATAAAGTCATCCCTAACTTGCAGAATTGCTTCCCCTATCACACTCCCTGTCAGAGAATACAGAAGTTTAAAAGGTTCCCTGGGAAACTTTGACAGAAGTGAGGAAAAGACGCCTCAAAATAAAAATGAAATACAAGCATTTCCTCAATGCCATCTCTATTTTTTAATGGAAACAGAGAAAGCAAATATCATCCTTAAAACAAAGACTTCTCTTCCATTAAATCTTCTGGTTCAGCCTCAAAACAGAAGGATGGGATGCAGTGGTCTTTAGTCCACTGCGGGATTGTGCCACTAAAAAAACCACGCAACGCAGGGCTAGAAGGAATGCAGCACCTACCACAGCACAGAATGTCGGCGAAGTCACCAAGACAAGGATGGTTCTAGTCAAACAGACAGTTCAGAGCCTCCTAAAGAAAGTCTGTTTTTTACTGAAGTTGAGTTAACTCTTTCCAAGCATGAACCATCTGCCCTCTAGGCCAGAAAGTAGCTTTGTTCACTTATTTTGTATTACAGTAGCACTTACGGGCCTCAACAAAAATAGGGCCCCGTCACATGCTGTAGAGACAGACTCCCTGCCCCGAAGAGCCTGTAGTCTAAAGTGACAAGACAGACAAAGTGTAGGAGGGAAGAGAAGCAGAGATTAACAAAGGGTGCAATTTCCAAAAGTGCCCAAGTACCATTCTCCAGAGAGACTTAGGAAGTTAATGGCATGCAGCCATATTCTCCACGGGAACCCTCCAAGAAGCAAGGGAGAATGAAAAAGGCAAGAGACCAATACATGCACGTCAAAGCACACTCAACTCCCATGTGGATGTTCTCATTCAGCAGTAAAGTGGCCTTAATTCACCATGGCTTAATTCTTCTCCAAGGATTAACGTGCTTTAACTTATGTGCATTGACTTCACATTTTTCACCTTAATTCTCCCAAGCATCTGTGCAGACAAATCCCATTGGAATCTAATAGAATTTGGAGGGGCAACGGGAAGAAAAGAGGACGGGGTAAGTCCATCTGAAGCAACTGGCCCTAAACTACTGAGCAGGTTAGTGTCCAGAATGGGACAAGAACCCAGAGTAACAGTCCAGCATTCTAATATGCTTGACCACACAACCAGGGGTCAAGTGGCACAAGACAAAGAGAATCCCAAAACTTATTATTTTAACTTAAGACAGAAGCAACAGGAAGTCTAGTAATTCAGCCATGGATCAAAAGATGCCCTTCACCACCAGTCCTTGAAGGTATTGTCCTCTGACAATCTTCATTATGGTAATGGCACACATGACCAAAAAGTCTTTAAGCCATCTTCATATCCATCTGAGGTCAGAATACAAAGAGGCAACCATGGGATCTATCCTTAACAAATCTATCAGAAGTCCTACTAGCCTGGATCTTATTAGGAATGGCAAATACAGCCAGAGGAGTTGGTGTGGTTTTAAAGCAGGATGTAGCACTGCCAATATCATCTTTCTTCTCTTCCAGATCCAGAAAAAGGAATTTGGATATTACAAATAATTATACAAAGTTTGTATTTATCTAAAAGGAGGGCCCTCGACAATATTAATAGAGGGACATTTTGGCAATGTTGTGAAGTACTGCTACTTAGACAAGCTAGTAACCCTCATCCATTTATTTCCTCAGGATGTGTCTGGAAGAATCAATCATCATAGAGTCCTTTTTGGTCACTCAGTGAAAGGATGAGGAGGGATGCTTAGTGGTACCTTGAGTGTTCACTTATTTACAGATAATGCCACTAGCAGTCTGCATGCCAGGGTCCACATCCAATCAATTATGTCCAAAGGTAAAAATTAAAAAATGCTCCATTTCTTATCCAAAAATATAAAACCAGCTTTACTTCTTCTAGACTACTTGCTGCTGCTCTTCAAGAACCTATAACTCATTTAATGTTGCAGCAGTTAGTTTTGGTCTCATTGCCAATATGAAAAAAATATATAAATCAATTTGCTTGCCATTCTCCACCTGGGTATCCCTCCATCAAGTCTGCAGTTTTCATCTCTGTCTGAAAGCTTCCAGTGGTGCCAAACATTTACATACCCCAAGAGCATTATTTCACATTATGCCCTTTATGGCTGCCAAAAATCACCATTCTAAGTTAGCAAAGCAAATATCTTCTTGGACAAGCTTAAACAGGCATGGAGGAACCATGGGACTTCATAAAAACATCATTCATGTCATAACCATGGGATTTCAGAGAGACATCATTTGTGCCATGAGACCATGCCTCTGGTCTTCAGCACTTGATGTTCGTTTAGTCTAATATCCATTATCCGTGTCATCTTCTCTCCATCCACCCACTGTATAAGTGTCATATCTAAAGGGAAAGAGTTTCTTAAAAGAACCAATTAACAACACCTAACTCTTTTCACACGCTGCAATTAGTGACCAGCTACCAGATCAACCTTGTGTGTTACAAAGCCATTTATTTTATAACACGAATCAGTACAAGTTGCAGGTATACACTGCATACCACACTTTGCAAGGAAGATAACTTAATAATCACAGATATTACCAGTGATATGATCCCATACCAAATAAAACCCCATTTCTCTTAATTTGTGAACTGTACCATGGAATGTTTGGATTTCAGCAGTGGGTCATACACCTGTCACTGCTGGGCTACCAGTTGCAAGTGGAGGCAAGTGTTATAGATACTTTTACACCCGGGATGGCCCAGTGCAAAACAGCAAGGATCTACTAATGCTTCAAGAGCCTTCAAATGACCACAGAGTACATCTTCTGCCTGTTCCTAAACCCAAATCTACAGCATCTGTGTTTCCTTGGGAAGAAAAAGATATTCAAATAACTATTAATTACTCCAGTGCCCAAACTGAAGGGGTCCTTTTTTCAGAGGGTGGAAGTTCAGCCCTTTCTGAAAATTAGGTCCCCTTAGGTGTTTTGAGTTTGATACCCAAGAACCACTTTCAAAAACTGGCCATTTGACCAAAGTTTGCTGTTTCACCATAAATCCAGAGTAAAATGAATCAGTACAATTTACACTTACACCACAGATGCAGATTTGTCTCTTTAGCGTTAGAGTTATTCAGTTTATGAGAACTTGCCCTGGTAAATACAACAATTAGTCCTCAACACAAAGCATAAGCTGGACAGAAAGCATAACTTCAACATGGGAAGCATAACAAAAACAGAAATGACAGCAGGCCAGGGAAAAATACAGTACATCTCCAAATACAATACTGAAAATATTTCATAGTCAGAAGTCACTTACCATCGTCCTGGTAATCTGATGGAAATGATGCATCTGATACCATGGACGGGGCACATGTCCAGCTCTGGTTGTCATCAGAGCTGTCCTGTGCATAGCCAGCATCCACTGCATCCCCTCCTGGAGAAGGAAAAGAAGAGGTGAAAACTTTAACTAATTTTAGCTGGATCAATAAATACTCCTAGGGGATGGGCCAGTATCACCTGATGGTCCCAGATATCCTCCCTCTGAAATATACTGCAAACTTCACAGGGGATTTTAGCAGACACAAGAACAAAAATATTATTTGGAAATAAAAATGTACATCCTTTGCTTAATGCATGCTGACATTGAGGAATTTGTTGTGCACATCAGTGCTACTGTTTCCTCTATACGTACAATGGGTGTTATAATGTCCACTTCACAGGGATGTTAACCGCCTTACTTCTTATATGAAAAGCTTTGATAGACTCTAATGAAAGGTACTAGAAATAAAAACAATATTGTAAACCTGGTTCCCTATAATGGCACACTATCTTGCACAAATGGACTGAAGCAAAATTTGTGTGCAGTACTGTAACTGTGTGTTAGATTTTGTCACAGTGTCTGGAGAGCATGGTTGGTCAGCTAAGGACTTTCTGCTACTGGTTTAAGATGGGAAGTGCTCACTCAGATGCTATAGCGATGGGTGTTACTAAAATAATGTTCAGATAGATGGTGCTGTAAAACAAGCATCTACCCAGGAAGAAGATACCAAGAGACTTGGTTGCCAACTAGAGAAGTAAAAGACTACTTTAAAATGTGCTGGACACACACACACACACACACACACACACACA
>NW_017729031.1:118112395-118113648 GCF_001723915.1 Gavialis gangeticus | reverse complement strand
CCCCCCCCCCCCCCCCCCCCCCCCCCCCCCCCCGAATAGCAGGACAAACAGGGCTGCAAAAGTCATTCAACACATACCAAATGAGAAGTGGGTTTTCATTTGATTTTAATATTGGCTCAAACACTAAATTGTTAAAAAACTAGAACTTGTAAATTTATCTTAGCAAGTAATAGAAAGGCTATGCCTGGTGATTTTAAACAAAGTGGGGAAATCACACTAAGGGTGTTGAGGAGAAAAGTTTACCTCTCCAGTCCCTCCAACATGCACACACCACCAACCGTCATAAGCATTGCATAAATTAACAGCTGAAGAAAGGAAACCTAACATAATATTTAACATGTACTTAACGCTTTCTATCATAAAGCTGTTGTCCAAAGACAAATATGCAGAGTAAGAGTCAGGTTGCATCAACACCGCTTTCACAAGTGGGTAAACTAAGCCATGGAAAAGTTAAAATAGGAATTGTCCAGACAGCTCAGCACCTGCTGTCAAGGTCAGATTTCTAAGAGAGGTCATCCCCCTCTTCAGTACAAGACTATTAAGAGTTTAGCATTTTGGGTGCTGCTCTCTCTTGAAAGTCCAGCCCCTAAATGTCACAAGGGAGCTGCTTAGTACAGAATGCCTTGCCACCATTATAAATTTGGCCTTCTGCAATTTATCCAAGGCTGGGAGGGAGGCAGTGTTACACCTGGGATTAGAACTTGGGAGTCCCTGGTCCTTTGCTCAGAAAAGGCACAACTCTCAAAATCAAAAGAGGCCATAAAAGTAGCTGATCATTAATAAATCTGTTTCTATAACTATTTACTGCCATGTCTTTTACCAGTCCTATGTGGTTTCTCACAGTAAACACACGCAAACATGGTGTGGAGTGGATGCATAAAGGGACAGAAAGGAAACTCAAAAGATACGTTTCTGCATTTATGAATTGCAGCATTCATTAGGAGTTCAGGAGCAATTAATGTCATACCAGGGAGAAAAAAACTGAACGAAAGGCATTGTAGGTGGCAAAGCACACACTCACGCACTGTTTGCCTCTGGCAGCTACCAAACATGGATCCAAAACTGAAGAGAGGTGGTTTGGTTGAGTCTATCTGGCGATAGTCTTAACAATGCCCCTGACTATGTGACCTTGGAGAAGAGGTTCCAGCCCTCTGTTTAACCATCTATAAAGGAAGGCAATACTTGCCCATTTTAACACATTAAAATCCTTGAATTTTTAACACTGTATTTGTCATACCTTTTGAAAGAACAAG
>NW_017729031.1:118091351-118112231 GCF_001723915.1 Gavialis gangeticus | reverse complement strand
TCATACCTTTTGAAAGAACAAGTAAAAAAAAAAAAAAAAAAAAAGACTGCTACAGCACAGATTTCTAGGCAAAGCACAACCACAGAATGTTCCTAGTAATGAACTACCTTCCTAAATGCTGTGCTGCAGTATAAGGGGTTTGACTATTGCATCACTGCAGATACTTGGTGTATATGCCAGTGTTACAAGACAGCTACTGTTGAGCCCACTCAGGCCCTGATTTGTTAAGGAACATTTTCTTGCAACCAAACCAAAGCAGGCTATTAAAAAAAGCCTTTGGAAACAAGGTAACAGGTGTTCCCTTATAATGAGATACAGGTGCAGCATTATTGTGATAACGAGCAAACTGTTTATGGGTTCAGGATACTGCGAGGCAGCAAGGCATGGGGCACCAGTCTCACTGGAAAGCAATGCATTGTGCATCAGCGCATCACTGCAGTAAACTACCTGGAAAAAAAACAAGGGCCCAATCCTGGCACTTATACCCAGGAATAGTTCATTATTACATCAATGTGTTTACCAACACGAGCAAAACTGCAAGATGAGGGCACTGATCTGTTACACAACAGGCTTTTGCAGACTATTTAATAAACCCATGTTGCATCCAGAGATATACAGCAGCATTGTTGCTAGATGTGCATTCTTCCTTATTACAGGCTCACATTCAGGCACCGAAACATATGCTGGACTTTCACATGCATGTGCAAATGGGATCAGACAGCATGACCCAGTCACAAATATGCACAGGCTCCAGAGGCACACATGCCCAAACTCTAAGGTTGTACAAATTAAGATAGACTCAAAACCGAGGCTCCTTTCAAGTCCACGTTTGTTTCCACAAAAAGTTTCAAACCAGGCAATTTAGCACTGAGCTTCAGAGAACAACACTCCTCAGACCCACATAAACATTCCCCCAACCCCTCTTTTTCCCCCAAATACAAAACAAAGTCAGTCTCAGTCCTTTCGGTTTGGATTTGCATTAGGCGATTGAAACTTCTTGTGCTCTAATCCTTTTCTCCATAAAGTTTATGGAGCAGCAACAACTAGTTGAGTCCAAGCAGAAAAAATAAACCAACAACTTGTCAGGGGCCAAGCTATTGTGCTGAATGAAGAAAAATCTCATTAGCCTTTAATGAAAACACAGGGAATAAAAACCAAATAGCACAGAAGCCCCAGCAAATAATTACCCTGCACCTGACACAGAGCTGCTCTATCTTCCTACTCAAATCCTCAGTAAAATTCCCCAACTTATCACTCTTTGGAGCATGAACAAAAGTTAAGGTTGACTCTAGGAGATAGAACAATAGGAAGGCCATGAGCTGAAGCTCTCCCCAGGAGGTTCTGTGGTACAGTGCTCGGTTGTCACTGAGTGTACCAAATACTACAGCTTGTTTCTGATGCTTAGGGCACAGGGAGAAAAGGAAAAAGGAAAAGACTACAGCAAATCACACCAGCTCTTAGCTGCCTGACACTGTATATAGCAACAGTTCCTTCTTTTGCAATACAAAGAGGGGCCCAAAGGTGTGATGTGTAATTAATGGAGAGATCATGCATTATACATATTGATTCAAAGTAAACTGGTGGGGGAAGATCCTTTCTCCAGTGACTTGTATTGTCAATGGCTGGAGAGTGAATGGTGATTCCAAACTTTAATTGTAGTGACTTCAGATAGAAGTGTGTCAGTTCAGGTTGCAATCAGTTACTTTGGGTCCCTGCTGGAGAGCAGGCAGAAATCACCTAGGCCTGGCATTAACAGAGATGCAGTATCCGACAGATCCGCCATATTAAATGTGAAGGAAGGTCAATAGGTTTTTAACTAGCAGCATTAGAAGAGAACCTGAATGATCATACACCCTTGGGTGTAAGCAGGCACAGCACTAGGGAAGAGAGCCCTGAATGAATCCGAGTGAGATATAATGAACGAGCAAGAAAATACTCCAAACTGGCACTTAGGGTATGCTTCCATGCAGACACCAGATTTGTCCATCCTACAGAGCGTGCAGAAATAAACATCTCATCAGGAGGGCACACTGGAGCTCACATCTTCCCCCAGATACAATGTTCCCTAGACTTTTGCAAGTTCAAAATTTGAGCCTACAACATATTACTGCACCCTCCCGCAAACTGTGACAGGGAGGCAGCACAGTCTAGTAGACAAAAAAGCCTTGTACTAGAAGTCAGATGTTCAAGGTTCTAACCCCAGTTTTGTTACAGTCTTACTGCATTACATAGTAAATGGCTCCATGCCTCAATTCCCCCTTCCATAAAATGGGTTAAACACCTGGCTTGAAGATGCACAGATTTAAAGCACTAACTGTTGTGATTAGGACTTCAGGAGCCAGGCCTCTGGTGCATGCAGCTGTTCACATGCATCCAAAAGAAAGAAAACCTTTCACTGCTCCTGCTATGTTTTTTAATCCTACAGTGGTTCTTTGCATACAAAACAAAGACAAATGCATTTCTGGCACTTTTGGGAAGAGGAAGAATCTCCTATGTAAACAAAGGGGTTCTGTAGTTAAAAGATGTATTCACATCTACAATAGATTGTTAAGAGAGCTACAACTAAAGCTTTTTTTGCATTCCCCTTCCACAAAAGTCCTTCCTGGGTACCTGGAGTTTCATTAAGTATCTTTTTAGGATGTAAGAAAATCAATACTACCCAAGTTCCATTTAAGCTTTTATGACAGACTAACTCATGCCAATGAGGAAGTAAAATCCCTGACTCCAGTTAATATTCAAGCGCCTGTAGGAAACAAAATTCCTACTTTAATCTAATGAGTCATCAGTATCATGCTACAAATAAAGGTCTCTGATCCAAATCCCATCTGCCTTCATGCTCAGCAGTGTTAATATCTCCAGATTTTCAAGGACTAATTTAGCAATAATGCACTTCCCAAAGCAGAGCAGTGGAAGTATTGTCAATACTATGGTTTAATATCCCTTATTACAATCACTTGCCTAAATTATTGAGCATCACATAGAAATACATCAACACAGATGCACCCACACATGTAAATGTTATTCACATGTAAATATATTATAGCCTCACATTTGTAACACTGTAGTTAAAGCTCTGTCAACACTGCCATTATAAATTATATACCTTTTTTAACACATTTATGTACTAGAAAATGTCTGATGTTTCCTACCGAACATCTTAAGAGGCTTCATCAGCTCCTAAATACCCATTTGGATTTGCGTGGTTAGTTCTTCTGATTAATGTGTGGGTAGTGAAGGTCTCTCCTTTTTTTTCCCTGAGATACACCATGGTGTTTCCATCTCTATTTACGTGCATTTCTGATATGTTCATCCCTATGATATCTAGGTGTTATGCTCGAAATCAGTCTGCACATTTTGTCCTGATCTTTTCTTTTTGCATTGCGGATCACTCTAACACTGTAATGGATACTAATTTTTCTCCATTCCTACTAACAGAGCTACACAAACAGATTAGTAACAATAAATAATAATAGTAAGAATAATGATGATGATGATAAACAGGACATCTGATTTATATACCTCAAAATATCATCCAGTATTGCAATATTTTTTGTGGTTGGGGGAGGGGGGAAATCAGGTACAGAAGGTAAGATGATTTGCTTAGCTTCACACAATGAGTCAAAATGCCAAAAGCGGAAGCAAAATCTAGGTCACCTGATGATACAGATCTGATCAACTGGCCAAAAACAGCTCACCAAGTTAGGATCCAATGCAAGCTGAAGTATCTCCCAGCATGTAGAAGGAACCTATTTATCATGGTTTTAAAAGTGGTGACCCAACAAGGTCTTGGCTGGCCGACAAACAAATTCAATCCAAGACTAATTCTATGCATTCAGTACCCAGCTTTGCTAATAGCATGTAGTAAAAAGCAAATTAATGGACCAGTAAAATGCCACTTATGTTCAAAATAGCCAGAAAGTGGAAATACGCTAACATCTGAGTATTATTTTCCAGAATGTTCATTGCTACAATGCCTGGGAATTCTATAAGGGAGGGTAGTCCTGCTGAATATTCATGAGGCAAGAGGTAACTTTTCCATGATTGGTTAGCAGGCTGTCAAGTGATAACCAATCAGAAAGTTCTCTCTTGTAGAATAGGTTCTTCAGTGATGCAATAGTCAACTTTGGCCAGTAGGGCGAGCTGCAGTGTGCAGCATCACCTTCCACTTAAAAAAAAACAAAAACCCAACAGGCATACAAAACCCCAGGCTACCTCCCATACAACAATAAAAAAAATAGTCAACAAGATTTTAACACTTTCAGAGCCTGATTAAAAAGAAAGTAACAAACTTCCAGGCATTAATAAATCAGCCAGCTCGTAGCAACAAATACATGCCAGACAATGCTCCGATGATTGGGAGTACTTTATCAAATAAATGATAGCCGGCGAAGGAGAAAATCCTATCCCTTCACATGGGATACAAAATTCACCATTGTTCTTGACCAACTGGGGTGGATCAGAGTAGTGGAAAAGGTCCCAGTGTTTACTGGCTCAAAAGCAATTCTTGTGCTGTTTTCTGAAATATCTGACCTTGAAAAAAAAAAAAAAAAGATAAAAAAATTAAGAGGACAAGGCTCAAAAGAGATGAAGGGTAGTTCTGGATCTGTCATGTGGCAAAACACACACTCGATGACTAAATAAAAACAAAAGGCTAAACCTGGGAGTTACTGATTTATGAGGTCTTGTCTTTCTGGATTCCCACCTTTCCTTCCTCACCCTCATCTGTCTTCACGTAACAATTTTTAAAACTTTAACCTTGCAACACAGATGTATAAAACAACCTTCCCATGATTTTTTTTTAAAGTTCAGACAAGATATTTGTAACTGCAACCTATGTTGACAAAACTTATTAAATACTCAGGGCATCTCTGGGATGAGCCATTTCCAATCAAATTAATTGCCTGATATATTTTGGGATAGAAGGAAAAAAAGAACATAGAGTGAAAAGCAAGGAAGTCTGGACCCTAGACTCCTCAACAATCACAGGAAACCATATTGAAAAAAAATGCCTCTCGGTATTGATGCCTGTATCAGACCACTCCACACACAGATTCTTTTTGCCAATCCAGCACCCCCCACTTTTCCCAATTCCTCTCCATTTTCCCCCCTTGTGTTTTATTCTTCAAATTCCCTCTTCAGCCTTGTTTCCACTTCCCAGGTTTTCTGGCTTGTAGTTTTTGCCACTCTCCTATTGTAAATTCTGCCTCTCAAATGGGCAGCAACTCCACAGGGGAGAGCACAGTGTGTCGGTCCTACTAGAAGTGAGCACAAAACCTGTGGAGTAGAAGATTCTCATTAGATATAAATAGTTTGTGATCTATTAACTTATCAGTGAAGGGCAAAATTGGGCCCAAGGCAAACCAAATGGCCAAGCTATCCAATACCTTGTATTTATACCTACTAATAAATTAAGCTTCTGTACAAAGTAGGTATGATCTCCATTTTACAGATGTGGAAACTGAGGCATGAAGGAGGGTAATGACTAAGTCTTCAATGAGTCACTAGCAGAACTGGAAAGAGAAGGGAACTCTCCCAGCTTCTAAGCTGGTACAGGCAGTCCTTGGACTTAGGACACAATTGATTCCTGAAAACTGTGTCTTAAGTCGAAACATTGTACCTCAGAACCAATTTTCTCATAAGAAACAATGTTATAAATGGGAGATTGGTTCCTGAACCAAGGCCCAATACCCTATTTTCAGCAAAAATACCCCAGAATTTTGTATTCAAATCAACTACAGATGAGTAATATAGCTACATTAATGTGTTTATATTGTAAATAGCAATCATATTGATTTGGAAGGACATCTTTGAGGTGACTTTGCTGGACTTCTTGAAGGGTTCTTGGCTGGAGTCTTCTCAGGAGACTTGGCTGCAGGTTTTTCTGGATTCTTGTCTACTTTCTTAAAGAAAGTGTCCACAGAAGTTTGGAAAGATGTTCTCCAGGGAGATGAACGACGCAGCGAACTTGTTCGCTGACATGGCATTGCATTGGATCAAGTGCTGTAAGTCGAAACTGACATTGTAAAGTTGAAACACTGTGTCAATTTATAAATGTTATAAGTGTGAAACATTGTAACTCGAAACACTGTAAATTGAGGACTGCCTGTACAATTTATAAATTGACATCTTGTTTCAACTTTATGATGTCAGTTTTGACTTTGCCAGGCTTGATCTGATGTGATGCCATGCCAGCGAACAAGTTTGCTGTGTTGCCCATCTCCCTGGAGAACATCTGTCCAAACTTCTGTGGACACTTTCTTTAAGAGAGCAGACAAGACTCCAGAAAAACCTATAGCCAAGACTCCTGAGAAGACTCCAGTCAAGAACCCGTCAAAAAGTCCAGCAAAGTCACCTCAAAGATGTCCTTCCAAATCAATATGATTGCTATTTACAATATAAACATGTTAATGTAGCTATATTACTCATCTATAATTGATCGATTACAAAATTCTGGGGTATTTTTGGTGAAAATACGGTATCACGCCTTGTTTCAGGAATCAATCCCCCATTTATAACATTGTTTCTTATGAGAAAATTGGTTCTGAGTTACAAAGTTTTGACTTAAGATAGGTTTTCAGGAACCAGTTGTGTCATAAGTCCGAGGACTGCCTGTAACTCAAAACACTAAGTCGAGGACTGCCTGTATATTAGTTCATGCTTCCTTTCCTTACCCCATACTCAATTTTTCAGCTTGGGTTCAGTTAAGGAGGTGTTTCCTTTGTCTGTTTGTCCTTCCGTAACTACTAAGTCCACAGCAACTCCTTCATCTCCCCCAGACTTGTTCCTCTGAGCTGTCTGACATCAAATCCCTCTTCACCTTTATGGAAAAGCCTGCTCACTACTGACTTCTACAAATCCACTCTGAATTCTTGCCTGCTCTAGAATTTGGTGCATCCAAGACTGGAAAGAGGATGATGTGACTAAGGCCTGAAGTACCTGAAAAATGATTTCTGTGAATATAATCACCTCTGGGAGCCAACATAAACCAGAGGCATTTCACCCATCAACAGGTCATACTCCTCACTGCTTCCTTCACCCATGAAAAAAGCAGTTAATCTTCTATGGATGCAGGTAGTGATGCAACCTGCATACAGACACTGCTTTGCTTTGCCTTTTGAAGGTCTACTGAAAAAAAATGGGACCTGGGGAGTGGGGGTTTAAGTTGGTCAGGTAATAATCATTTCCAGATCAGCTCTGCAATCTTAGCCTGGGACCTCAGAGATACTATGGCCAATAAATAAATGGTTCTGCAGGCTACGGGATACCTTGAGCCACCATCTTCAGCATATGCCCTTGGTTGACTTAATAGGGCAAAAACAACTAGCCCTGTAATTAGAACTCAGGAAACAATTCTGATGATGAGGTGCAAGTAGCAACCAAATCCAACTAGTTTCCTCCCACACTTGTGTTGGCTCCCCCCTCAAAGCAATCATACTGAGGACTCCAAACACTTAGGGATCAGCTTTGTTACACAAGAGTACGTGCCAGAGTATGTGCATTTATGGCATGTAGAACAAGGAGGCCTCTAAGCACTGCTGTAAGTTAAGTAATTATGTCACAGTCCCTTTTCAAGACAGAATTACATACACAGGGGTTACCATCATTTGCTACACAGAACCAGAACAAGCAAGCATACTGAAAAATAAGTGACAAGAAAAGGAAAATGCCCATTTCTCCCTGAAAGCAGAGCTCATGGACTAAACCACTTAGAAAAATTCACATTTGCTAGAGACAGAAATGGGCCAGACCCAAAACTCTACCATGGGGCTCGGAGAACTTGGGACTCTAGATTCTCAAGCTTAATACTACATAGAACAAGAGTCACAGAAATAAACAACACTGCTTTTCCCATCAACTATGGTAATTCTGCAGAAGGAATTCAGTCACCCATCTTGCTCTTTTTTTCTAGGGGCAGTGTTTTAAAACCTGCTAACTAGCTCAGAGCATTTACATTCGTTTTCAAAGTCCTAGGTTCTCTCACTCTAACATTTTACATACCAAGAAAAGGCCCAGGTGATATAATACGTGAACACTATATCATGCTTCATCCCCAGTAGGGCAATTTCTTCAGTACTCTTCTATTCCACATGAGCACGGTATAATGCTCAGGCTTTGTGTTCATCTAAGCACAGTGCAGTCACCCTAGAGATTTCTCCATAAAACACCATTGCCTTCCTATTACACGCACAGGTTCAAAAGACTCACGGAGGGTTCATTTGAGAAGGTTCTCCGTATTTCAGGGACTGCCTGTCAGGCAATTTAGAGCTTAACCTAATAATTAGAGTATTTTATTAACTGACCAAAGGGAGAGCAATAGAACTTGTTAATATTTAACTTACTGGGATTCCCCAAACTGTTGTATATTTAGCATCTTTACTGACATTTTTAAGCCTTCTGTTTCCTAGTATATTCCTAGTCCTTAAAGAAGTCATGCAACCCTCCCAGCCACTCTGGAGAGGATTATAATTGAGAAGAGACAGAAAGACCCTGCACAGTCTACTTACCCATGCAGAGAAGAACTGTAGGGAAAACTGCTTCTAAGAAACTCTGCTTGCCTAACATAGTATAATATTTTAGGGTTGTTGGTTGTAGCCATGCTGGTCTAAGGACACAGACAAGGTTCTTTGGAGAAATGTGATGTCTTATTTGTTGGAAAAAAGTGTTGTTTGTAAGGTTTTGGGCACAAACCCAAAAGAAAGGTGTTTGTGCCCAAAAGCCTGCAAGGAACAATTTTTCCAACTATTTAGTTGGTCTAATAAAAGGTATCACATTTACCCAAAGAACTTCGTCTGACAGTATAACACTTTAATTTGTATTACCATCATATCAGACACGTAGATCAGATCTCCAGTTCATTAGGCACTATATAAACATAGAATAACAATATAGTGCCTGCCCCAAAGAGCTTACAATAGTCTCCTCCATCTCAGCTAGACTGAATTACTTAAACACAGTTTGGTCAGCAAAATAGAAATTTGGACAGGCATTTGGTAAGCAAGATGAAAAAAATTCCCATAGGCTGGGAAGGGTTTGGATTCAAGCCTTTGCTTAAAAAGAAAAACAACTTGTAATAGTAGGACGCTTGTACACGTGATGGGGGTTTAGTCCTGCGGGTTTTATTTTCTATGCCTGCTAAACTTAAACACTGGGTTTTTAATTGAAACCCACCATTTCAATTTTTCCATCACGTTACAAGGGGATGTTTGTTTTTTTGTTGGAGCTGGAGCCTGCCTGCAACCCGGGGGAGAAGGGGATGAGCTGCCAGTGGGCCAAGCAGCCCCTGAGCTGTGGGGGGACCCTGATCTGTCCCTCCGCAGTAGCAGCACCCCTGCATTGTTGCAATTTGCAATGTTGCAAACTAAACTACATCCAGATGTAGTTTAGTTTGCAGGAATCCAAACTCATCTAAAACCTCCAAACTGGTGCATATGTAATGTGTCACACCATTAAGTCACACAAATTACATTTATATCATATGTACATCATGACAGCTGTCACATGTACAAGCGCCTCTAATGTTGAACTGATGTTACAGCCATGATGGTTCAGAATGCAAGAGAGGGGCAGAAGTTTGTTAAATAAGGAATAACCCACAAAAACTCTTGCCTCTCAAATACTTGTTCTATGATTTCATCTCATCATTAGATTAATTATGTTCACACTAATGTTTAGAGGAGTTTTAACACAAACTTCAGCAGTGTAACAGGTATAAAGTGCGTCTTGAGCACTTTATAAAAAGACTATCTTTGTCAGGTCTTCCTATCATCTTTGTCAGGTCACCCAATTATAATATAAGTTCCATTCAGCTCCCAGAGTTGTGCAATAGCACTGGAACCTGATCTTTCTTCAAAAGGAGTTTCTAACCCTTGGGATGATCTTTTTTTTCCCTCCATACCCACACAAATGCACCCTAGAATATTCACAAAAAAAAAAAATCACGCAACAAATAAAAGGGAATCCAAGAACATACAGTTATTGCTTCTTCCCCCTTGTTGGACTCAGTGGCTTAACAATTGCCCTTCATTTAAGATATCTGACAGAGGCAGCCAAGTACACATTTCTGTCCAAAACAAGGCAAATGAAAAATTGCTCAGGAATTTGCATACTTTGAGCAAAGGGACTTTGGTTGAGCACTCGTTTGGAAAGAAAGAGTTTTGTTGGTAGATAAGAAACAACTCAGGAACAGAAGCAAAAAAAGCACGTGGGCATTGAGAAGAAAATGTAATATAGCCCGAACAGCAGTGGTGCCTAACTCTAGGAGAAGTCTTGATACTGGATGTTGGAGCTGGGGTGCTGGCTTAAAGAGGTTTGAGCAAACAGGGAAGCTGTGTCCATTTGTTTGAATTCTTCTATGCTCAAAACAGCAGGATGTTGCACAGTCTTGTAAACAAATAGGTCTGCTTCAGGAGTCCCAACTCCATCATCATTTTTCTTACTAATTTAAATAACTTAGGAAGACTCCAAATTCTTGGCTAGTCACTTGGGGTCAGAAGGGGTAACAGCAAATTATATATGTTAAGTGTTATGAATGGAGGGGGGGGGGGGGCTTGACTCCAGTTTAAATGCTTACAGTTGAGGTAAAGCAGTGCAATACTGCTACTTTCACACCATGACACAGTGGTAATAGTTAAATTGATGCATGCCATAAAAGAGATCCATTCCATATGAAGTGTTTCTGAGAAAAGCATTCTGTTTTCACCTACAGTAGTTGCCTGCCTCCAAAATCCATGCATGGTAATTTATGGATCAGACCATGCAATATTTATATAAAGCAAAGCTGCTTGGCCTCCCAGTGTTTGAAAAGATACCAAAACAGGGGGGATTTTACTGCAAAAATATTTAGCATGTATTGTCTTTACACAGATTAATATGCACTAAGTGTAACACACACAAACAGACAAAGAAAAGCATACTCAAAGCTGCAGGAAGCAAAGCTATACAGCTGACAAAGGGAGCTGTCAAAGATGTTGATATTAAAAGCTTTTTTTTTTTTTAAAGTTAAAGAACATATGTCCTTGTGTATGTTTTATTTTTCATTAATTAACTCCCCCTCCCTCCCACAGACACACATCCCTCCTCACCCACATCCTGGACTTTATAAAGCATTCTAACAAAACTTTTCAGGGTTTTTTTTTAATCTCTCTGTGTTATGACATTTTAAGGTTTGTAACTGGCACTTATGTTTATAAAGAAGGGGAATTCCAGGCATGGTGATAGGATAGATATTTTAACAATACATTATAAATATTGTCAATTCAATACTTTTTTCCTTGCATTTTCAAACACATCATAAATCTAGGCTGGGTTTCTGTGTACGAACCCTGCTTACAACTGTGCTGGAGCCTTTTGGCATGAAAGCAAAGAGGGTTTTTTATAAATAAAACTTAGTAAAATCACTATGCACTCCATTAATTCAGGAACACTCCGCCTCTGCTTCAAAGGGAATCCTTACAGTAAAGACAGTGTTTCTGCAGCTTTAATGATTTGCTACTTGTACTTGTCATAACTACATGGACCAAATATGCAATACCAGGGAGCAGTGGTCAAGGAAACGCACAGTTCCGTCTCCCATCCAGCTCCGCTTCAGTTCAATTCAATAGATTTGAGGCTTTATATAGAAAACTACTTCATAAATCTAACACTCCAGGCCTTTGTATCATGCCAGTTAATGAAAGAAGCTGCATGTGTTCCTTAAGTATACATACCTCATGCTTTGCTGCAGTGTCCAACCCAGTGAGCATTCAATGACCCAGAAAAAAAGTGTGCATTTGAGCCAAAAAAAGTAGGGTTGATATGGGTAAAGTGATATTTCATCAAAATGGTATATACTATATACAAGTGTCCTGCAAAAGACTTTCCACAGCTATGTACCTAATCCTTTTATGGAGCATGATGTGGCCTAATATTTAAGCTGCACTTTACACAAGACGCTCCTCCCCTCTCTTATGAAATACCATATTCTTCCTTGCTTTTCTTCAGGGAAGAACATTATTTGTGGTTAAGGACTGGAACTCAGAGTACACAGGGCTTAATTTCTAGCTCAGCCCCACAGATACTTTGGGGTCCTGGGCAAGTCTTCCTGTGGTTCAGTGCTTCATCTGGAAAATCAGTCTTTGCTTTCTCTCACTTTTGTATCATCTACTTCATCAAAAAATGTTTTAGGGCAAGGACTGTCTTGGAACACACCTGTACAGCACAGAGGACTAGGGATTTTACAAGAATCATCTAAACTGATTTTGGGGAGAAAATGAGGTTTAATGGATTGTCTGGTTTGTTTGTTTTTTACATTATTAAAATTTTAATTAAAATTTTCAGCGGAGAAATTCAAAGTTTTCTGTGGTATGGGGAGAAAGAGAAGGTTTTTCCCATCAGCTTTACTCACTGCAATTTCAATGTATACATGCAAGCATGTACTCAGAAGACTAAATATTTTCTACCTGCCTTGATGGCAAGAGAATCAACTTGTTGGCTGGGATCATTGTAAGTTCTCTCACAGCAGTCTGCTGCAAGCACAATACTGAAGCACTTAAATTGCAGGAAAAAAGAACATGCCTTCAGGCAGAGAGGATGCGATGGATGGTGACAAATCTGGTCCAGCACATAACTGCATTAACACTTCCTATTTGAGAATCTCAAAAAATACTTTACCAACCATTAACAAACTTACTCCATAACAGCTTTCCCCAAATTAAATATCTTTTTGTTTCCTCACCCCATTTTGTAGATGGGGAAACTTGAAGCCCATGCAAGAGGCAAAGTTACTCATACAAGGTCATTCAAAACCAGCATTACAACACCAATCTGGACTCCCCATTCCATTCTTAAGTTTCATATTTTTTCCTTCTCTTTACCTGTATCCTAACCCTCCCTTTGCACTAATCCCACCCTACTCTTCTCTTCCCAAATGTTCTCCTTCCATGGATGAACTCTCTTCATTTAACTCTCTTCCCCCAGTTTCTTCCTTACTATATTGAATCCTAAATTTCCTTGCAGTACCATACAATGGCCTGCTGCTGCTCCCTGAGACCACTGGTTTCTGATATACTGAAGCTGCTGTTGACTATTTAATGCAGCGAAAATGTTCAGAGCAGGAGAGGGGGAAGGAGAGGAGACAGAAACAGCAGAGAGGAACTTTGAGGGAGAGGTAAACTGACCAGCATCCTGTATGTATTTTCACTGGCACCTTTCCATGGGTCTATTTCTGCAAAGGAAAATTTATGGCAAGAGAAGAGTGTGTGCATGCATGCATATGTATAAAATATATATATGCGCCTATAGAATGCTGCACATTCACATCAGCTCCCTGCAAGGAAAAGAAGAGTTGTCCTCCTAGTCTAAACATAGAGCACCTAAGTATCTTTTGGCTGATTATATGTCACTGGAAGGTACAGTGACCTATGTCAGTTGGTGTCAGTGAATGAATCTAATTGGACTTGGCCTACAATTTCCCCTCTGTTCAGCTACATCTTGCACAAGTTAGACTCAACTGCCCAACCTAACATTACTACCAGCTTCACACCCTAGTTGCAAGGTCTAGCCTGCAGGCAGTGATTTATATAAAACAGGTCCATTACTTTCAGCCAGTCCACATTAGAGACCAACAGCATTGGTGACTTATGCATGAGAGAAAAATCTGTATCAGCCCTGCAAGAGTTCTAAATGTTTCTCAGACTTTGGATGTTTTAGCTGCCTTCTTCCCAAATGTGTCACAAGAGTGTTGCTCAGCATCTTTAGGAAAAAATTTGCAAGTGAAATATGGCAGAGAGGAGTTTCAAAAACAGTGAAGTGTGGCAGGCAGGAGCCCACTGCTTCTTCAGACTTAGACCTTTCCGCTCCCAGGACCACTGTTTAAAATGCTTTGGGGATTCTAATCTGGCCATCAGTTGGATCATCCCATTGCTTCTGAAATATTTTACTCAAATATCCAATGCCACATTGTGAGACTTTTTTTTTTTTAAAGTAATTATTCCCATTCTGCAGCTAGACAAACTGAGACAGAGGGGTAAGCACCTCTCAGCAGTCACACAGCATGCATGTAGTAGAGATAAGAATAAAACCCTCCTGATTTCCAGACTTTTGCTCTAATCACTAGAACCCACGGCACCTTAAAGAGGCACATTCATACCTTCCGTAGAGGTTTCCAGCCAAGGACTCTGAAGCACTTTTAGAAATATTATGGAAGGCTCCCAACTCCAAGGTAGAATAACTAATGTCACGGGTGGGGTTAGCGCTTTAATTAGAGTGGTTCCTGGTATTCGCTTTAATTAAAATGCCACTTTGTCATGTGTATTAAGCCCCTGTGGATTTAAAAATGGCCACAGGACGCTTTATCTAAACCTCATTTGATGAGGTTTAGATAAAGCGCCCCAATAGCCATTTTGAAACTCACAGTTCACATCCAGACAAGCCCGCAGGTGCCTCTTGCTGCGACTTAAAGCACTTTGAAACACAGCAAGAGGCACACTGTGAACAATGAAACGTTCCAAAATTTGATACCCGGATATCCAGGTATCAAAATAAAACAGGGGACAAAAGCGGGGCAGGGCATGGTCCCTGAGTTAACCTGGGAGCCAGTCTTCCAGAGAGATACTCTGGTTTCTGGCCAGAGCATCTCTATGGTGCTCCTGCTGCTCCAGCACATGGGACACAAACCCTTAGCATGCTGGGGCAAACAGAAGCTTGGCAAAGATCAGGACCTGGGTGCGGTCATGGGTAAGTGAGGACGTGGGGGTGGTTATAGGTGTGGGTGGGTGTGAGAAGTGCTGGGGGGTATAGGGAATGGCAGAAGCGACGGGATGGGTGGTCTGTGGGTGGGCTTGTGGAGGGGCTTGAGTGGGGGCTGCCACACTCCTACCCCGCCACTCACCTCCCACGGTGCCAGCAGAAGCAGCCAGCACAGCTGTGCCTTAGCTGCAGTCACAGCCAACAGCGACACAGCACTGTGTGACCCAGTCTCTGTACATGCTGAATGGACCTGGCCTGGCCCACTAGCGCATGGCTTAGGACAGGAACAGGAAAGCCATGTGGTAGCGGGCCGGGCCAGGTCCGTTCAGCATGTACAGAGCCCGGGTCACACAGCACCGTGTTGCCATTGGCTGTGCCTGCAGCCAGGGCCACAACCACACTGGGTACTGCCGCCAGCACCACAGGGGGCGGGTGGGGCAGCAGGCATGTGGTGGCCCCCACTCAAGCCCCTCCACAAGGCATGCAGTGGGACCTGACCTGGCTCAGCCCACTAGCATGCCTTTGCATGAAGCATGCCTCTGGGGCATGCAGGTCCTGTGCAAAGGCACACTAGCTGTGTGGGCTGGGCTGGGCTGGGCTGGGCTGGGCTGGGTCGGGTTGGGCTGGCAGGATGCGTTTTCCATGAGGCTGAGGCAGTGATGCATGGCCATGGCGCTATGCCTACAACAGGATGTGGCTCATTGCTGACTGAGCCTCATGGAAAATGCACCCCACCAACCCAACACCACCCAGGCCATGCAGCTAGTGTGCTTTTGCACAGGAGCTGTGTGGCCCAGAGTCACGCCTCCTGCTCCTATGCAAAGGTGTACTAGCATGCTGTGCCGGGCCAGGTCCTCCTGCACACTTTCTCCATGCACACACCATAGGTCTGCCAGGACATGCTGTGTCTTGCCACTGGAGGCTGGACACGGCCCAGTGTGACACCCGATCCCTGAGAACAGTGCAGGGTTCTAGGTGACAGTTTAAGTTGCCCAGGGCTGCCTGAAGGTACACAAGCCCGTGCTGCACTGAGCCAGACCCATGACGAGTGGCATGGGGGGCATCGGGTCTGAGGTGGCCAGGGCTGCGGTACACCGCTGGGGGCCCTGAGCATTCAACGGCTGCTGCTGCTGCTGCAGGGGTGAGCTGTAGGCCCTGCAGGGAGCGGGGGTGGGGGCTGGTGCCCTGCGGGAAGCAAAAGCAAACATCAAAACATTTAGATATTTAGAATTTATTTGATGATAGAGACACTGGTAGTCTTCCAAGTTGCTTCAGAATTGTAAATATATCAATAACACTTTGCCCAACTGTCTGTCTCACTTTAATTGTGGAAGAACATAGGTTTTAGGGTATTTTAAAAAGGAATTTGGGATTTTTTTTTTAAATCAGAGATTTTGAAATTTTTAAATAGTGAACACCAGAATTCCTGCTAGTGAGGCAAGGGGCAGGACTCAGGCAGAGACGCCTGCTCAGAGCTGGCAGCTGGGACCCATCTGGAGGTGGGTGACCTCCTGGCCACTTGGGAGCACACCACACTGAGAACATCTTCCGGGAGATAGCTGCCCAGATGGCAAGGCAGAAGCACAAATAGCAGTAGTGCTGCCCAAAGGCCAACTGTGCAGCCACAGCCCACTGGCAGCTGGCCCAGAGGTGCAGATGCTTCTGCTGTGACCATGCAGTCCCCATCCGGGCCTGACAGGTGCACAGCCTTGGGGCCACATGCTGTTGCAGGTCGCAGCAAGTCATAGCCAGGCAGCAGCCTCCACTGCCAAACTGCTGCAATGGGTAGAGGGTGCAGGGAACTCTCTGTTAGGGTTGCTGCAGCAGTCCAGCTGGCACAAGGGGCTAGTGTCCTTAGATACCAGTTGGCCAGGCCCCAGAAGCTCCTGAAAGCAAGTAGCCCTGATCTACTTGCCAGGGCAGGTTTTTATACTGCTTGGGCCAGTACAGGTGCTGGCCCCAGGCTCTTGCTCCCCCTGACTGCAGATCCAGGAGGAGCTGGGCAGGGTTATTTTGCCCCAAGTGACACAACTTGCCCCACACCAAAGTGTTTGTCCAGACACATGTGCTAAGGCAAAAATCCCTGGCCCAAATTTGTGTTGCTCCTATTTGAGCTGCTGCAAGCACACATGCTTGCATGTGTGGATGTGCGCACAGGGGCTTATATACATAACTGTGAGGCCATGCTGCAGCGTTCTAAATTAGAAGGTGAACCAGCATGTGTATTGGCAGCCACAGAGATTAAGATATTTTCCCCAAGATCACATTAAACTTTGGAGTAAGGATTAACATATCCAAGGGCCAGTCTTTTTTGGGTTTTTTTTTAAATAATTAGACATTACTGCCTCTTTAATGCATTTTCTCAGGTTAGTATCAGTTCCCCAAACAACCAGGGGCCAGATTTATAAAGATATTAAATGCCTAGAGATCCACAATATAAATCCCAGGAGGCACATAAGACTTCTAAAGTGAGGCACCTAACTACATTTGTATATCTGCCCCTACATTGGCCCTGGTTCTACAAACAAAGTCCCACTAATATAGTGACATCCTCCAAAACAATGAAAGAACATGGAATAGTTGATAAGAATAAAAGCAGCACCTCCCCCCATGCAAACACTTTAAATTACACAAAGTTCTCAAAAAAATCTAATTTTGAGTCCTTTTATGTGTTCTAATCTTCTCTCCCTTTTTTTTAATTTTGAACACAGCTGTCTGTTGTACTTTCTCGAATGATGCCAGATGCTGGGTTCATCAACCAAACACATGAAAACAATGGTTTGAAAGCAATTAGAAGCACCAAGGCTGCACTGCGGCTCATATTAAAATGTGATAACACTGTTCTAGTGGGAATTGTAGCACTGCTGCATTTCTGACATTTCTGTGCTGCCAGACAGACAGGATGCGTTGGAAGTGGGCCCTGATCGAGGAGGTAACATACTGGAATTTATTTCTGAAGCAAATGAAGGATTAGCTGAGTTGGAACACTTGCAGGATTTTTATAGTGGCCTCAGCTCCCATCTTCTTTGAATGTTGGCAAATCCTTCTGCTTGCATTCACTTATCACAATAATCATATAAAAAGCTCCCCCCTTATATATTTGTAGTCTTGTAAGATGTAAACAGCCTGGATCAGAGACGAGAACTCCATTGTGTTAGGGAACTATACTGGTATATCAGGCACAATTCCCCTGGTGATGAAGTAACCACTACTGTTGCTTCCAATATGAACTCCTCCCATCTCCTGCCCAAATTAAGATTATTTACATTATGACACTAAGGGGAAACCCTAATCCATGGTCAGGGTCCCATACTGTACTACTATACATAGAATGAGAGCTGATGTCCTAAAGAATTTACAATTTGTATATAGATAAATCAAACAAATTAATTTGAATGAAGGGAGGATGTGAATTTAAAAGCACAAGAGCATTCTATGTAACAGCACATTTATGCCAGAAATAAGAATGCTTTGTTCCTATTTAGCTTAATCCCAATTCTCCTTATACCCATTGCACAAAACTGGCATGCTGAGTCCTGCCCCCACCATATCTACCTTACGATAGTATTCAGGATTGTAGATTTCCTAATAGGTAAATGCTTTTTAATGAGATAGTGGGTAGTTAGCTCAACTTACATCACCCAGGCAGAGAACACCAAGTACAGACAAGCACTAAATCAACTCAGAAGATGAGAGGGGGAACCCCCCCCCCCCACAAACAAACCAAAAAAACCAGAGGCACAAAAAAGCAAAGTGATTTTCTCAAAGTTATACACCAGCACTGTGAATGGAACCCTGAGTTCATGGCTCCCAGTCCAGTTTGCTATTAGATTGCTCTGCCTCCAATTAAAAGGTATCACTGAACAATTTCCAGAGGCCACATTACCTTATCAGAAGTCATTCTTAGACCTCAGGGGATACAGTGTTTATGTGAGCACCACACACTTTTGGGGACCCTTGTCCAAAGCTAAGGAAAAAAGAACCGTGACTGGTCCCAAACAAGCTGGACTCCAACAATTTGCTGGATCCTTACCAGAGTTTTCCCACCCTTGCTCCTACTTCCTCCATTTGCTTGTACTTGTTTAAAGCTCTTCTCCCTGTCAACCTTTCTTAAATCCCAATTTCCACCACCCCCCTCCAATAAATAAAATATTATCAACAAGACGCACTCACCTCGGGGCAGAAATTCCAAGTGGTACCTGAAAGACAAAGATAACGGGTATAAACACAAATTAGTCTCTCAATTATTTGTTCCATTCTCATGAACAACTGACAGATGGAAGAATTATGCCAGACATGCTGCCAGGGATTCAGTTAATGTCCAAACTGTGCTTCTTACAACAGAAGCCTCAAGAGAAGCTACAGGACCTACAGATGCTAATTGGCCGTCTTGAGATTCCCTACTGCATAAAGATTTACTTTATCGCTGCTATCTCCCCCCCACCCCCCAGTTTCAATTCCAGAGGTTGCCAAACTTTTTCATAATAGAAATGTCTTCGTCAAAAGTAAGAGGTTAGTACAATTTCTCACATCAGTCCCACAATCCCCATCTTGCACCTTCATTGCAAAGACTGCAGTCACATGAAAAAAACAAAACGAAACAAACCTGAAGTATACTAAGAAAACTAGATGAATAAACTCACAGGACAGAAGCTGTGGCTATGTTGGAGAAAGTTTCTTCTCTGTTCTGTATATGAGCTGTTTATCCCATAAAACCTTGCCTACAGTGTGGGGATAAACCTTTACTAAAAGACCAAATCTCTCCATGTGCCTGCAGCTCATGTGCATGCAGATCTCATACAAAAACTGGATAACAGTTTTTTCACTATGTTCTTATTGTTTGTTCTTCTTCAACCTCACACAGATAAGGTTCTCCAAGAACCATCTAAAAGTTAGTTTCCTTAAACTCCACACCCCCAGCACTTTGGCTCTCTTATATACTGGTTTTCTCCACCCATTTCTCCACTTTGTTCTATACCTTCATTTGACAATATGGCAAGGCATTAAAGCTGCACCCCAGTCAAGAGCCCCTCCATTCATATAAAATGCAGCAGATAAGATGCATATCCTCTGCTACATGTTTTCCTGTTATTCCATATATACTGTTTGTACGTGAATAGTGCCCAGAGGCCCCAGATTCAGGCACATTGCACTAGATACAGTGCAAACACAAAGAAAAAATCTCTAGAGTTTGCGATCTGGATTTACAAGATGAAAAAAAAAAAAAGGATTAGGAAAGTAGATTTGCAAGCAGATTTGCAAGTCAGTGCAGTGCAGAGCTGAGTTCCAGGTGCCTCAAGTACCAGACCATCTACCAGACTCATTTATCTTACCTTCTTTCACCCATGCTTTGCACAATGCCAAATAAGAGAACAATATCAACAGCAATTTCAGAAACATGGGAAAGTCATTTGACCCAACTCAAAGCAAAAAGGTTTCATCAAATAGCTTGGCTTTGGAGGGCAAGCCACAAAATGACCTACTCACAGGCAAAATGTTTAGTATAAAGGGTTGGGTCTATCAGATGTCAGTGGCAAGAATCCAGTATGTATGAATCCAATCAATTTGTTTCCTCATTAAAAGCTTTCATGAAGAAAATGATTTAACACAAATGTTCAAGCAACTGACACTGATTAATTAGAAAACAACAACAGAATCCTGATTAAGGGCATAATATTTATTTCACTCCTTTGCTTTGGACAAAGCATGTGAGAAGGAGAAATTGTATCTAGAGAAACAGGCCCCAACATTTAAATCAATGATAAAAAGCTGCTGTATAAATTGGAAAGCACTACGCAACCTGGGTCTTGTACTCTGGTATTCTATATCCACCTCTTCTGCCAGCATTTCTTTGGGCGTGTCCAGATGAGCGTGCACATGCCTCTTGCCCCGTCTCAAACCCCTCTGAGGCAGGACAAGAGGCACATACGGGAAAAAATGTTCCCTGCGCTGTAAGTTTGCAGCACAGGGAGAAAATTAGACCCCTGGATATCCAGGCCTAAAAAAACCACTCCACAGAGGAGTGGAGCAAGGTCCCAGGCTGTGCCAGGGAGTCAGTCCTCCAAAAGAGCTGACACCAGAGCATCTCCTTCATTCTCCTGATGCCTCTGGCCCCCGGTGCTGTCCAAGGTAAGTGTGTGTGGGGGGGGGGGGCGG
>NW_017729031.1:118069693-118091265 GCF_001723915.1 Gavialis gangeticus | reverse complement strand
TGGGGGGTAAAGGGTGGCAGGGGGATGCGGAGGGGTATGGACCCGGCCCAACCTCATGAGGCTCGCTAGCCCGACTTTGCACTGGGGCAGGTTGCAGGGCTCTGGGAGGCGCAAAAATGATCCTGCCTCCTGGAGCCGTGTGACGTGCTTAGGTGCAAAGCCGGACTAGTGAACCACATGGTGCTGGCCCAGGTCTTGCTGTATGCCACGCCCCTGCAGGCACAGCGGGGCAGAGGCAGGACCTGGCACGGCATGCGGGGACCACATGCTGTGCCCAGCCGGGCCCTGCTGGCCCTGGGGTCCCTCTGCCGCCCGGCCAGGCCAGGCCCTTGGTGGCAGGGGCGCCCCAGGGCCGGCAGACTGGTGGCAGAGGAGCCTCTTGGTGGCAGAGGGGCCCCAGGGTCCTGGGGCCTCTTTGCCGCCCAGCCAGGCCAGGCCCTTGGTGCCAGGACCCGGTGCAGCATGCCAGGCCCAGCCAGATCCTGCCACCCTTGGGTCCCCTCTGTTGCCTGGCTGGGCCATTTCCACAGCGGCAGGACCCAGCATGGCCAGCTGGCAGGAGCAGCCTCAAGGCTGGCAGGACCCATCTGGGCACAGTGCACGGTCCCCGCACACTGCGCCGGGTCCTGCCACCATGGGCCCACCCAGGTGGGTGGCAGAGAGGCCCCAAGGCCAGCAGAACCCGGCAAGCATAGTGCGTGGTCGCCCCATGCTGCGCCAAGTCCTGCTGCCATGGGAATGGCCCAGCCAGGCAAGCAGAGGGGCCCCAAGGGCAGCAGGACCAGGCTGGGCCCAGCGTGCAGTCTCCACATGCCGTGCCAGGTCCTCCTACCATGGCCCGGCCTGGCCCAGCCCGGCTGGGCAGCAGAGAGGCCCCAGAACCCATCTGGGACCAGCATGCAGTCCGATGTGCGGCGCTGGGTCCTGCCACCAAGGGCCCAGCGGAGCAGGGTGGCCGAGAGGCCCCAGGGCCAGGAGGACCTGGCTGGGTCTGGCACGTGGTCCCTGCGTGCCACGCCGGGTCCTGCTGCCATGGCTCAGAGTGCCCAACTCCCGCTGCTGCTGCAAAAGGTAAGTTATGGGCCCTGGGCAGGGGGGCTGGGGCCCTCCAGGGTGCCTGGGACCCTGGGCAGGGGGGCAGGCTGTGGCAATCCGGGGGGGGGATCTGGGACCCTGGGCATGGGGGTTGTGGCACTCCAGGGTGCCTGGAGCCCTGTGAGGGATAGGGGCTGTGGCCCTCCAGGGGGGAGCTGGGGCCCTGTGACGGGGGGCATTCCATGTGCTGTTTGGGGGGGGTGCACCCTATTGGGGCCAAGGGACCCACCCCTCCTGAGCAGTCCCCCCAACAAGGTCCCTCACACCCACAGTCCCCCCAGCAATCACCCCACACCTACCCACACACCAACCCACATTCCCCCATACCCTTACTGCAAACACCACATCCCACAATCACACACCCATCATGTGTGAAAAAAATCAGAAGCACACATCAACACATATAGGTATTTAGAATTTATTTTATTATGATGACAGAGACACTGGTAGGCTTCCACACTGCTTTAACATTGTAAATATACCAATAAAGCATTGCCCAACTGATCGCGCTCTCTCGAGTGTGTGCATGTGTGGTCTTTTGTTTTAATTGTGAAAAAACATGGATTTTGGGGTATTTTTAAAAATGGATTTAGGATGCTGCTGCAGCAATCCAGCTGGCACAATGGGTAGTGTCCCTAAGTACCAAGTGGCTGTGCCCCAGAAGTTCCTGAGAGCAAGTAGCCCTGAGCTACTTGCCAGGGAAGCTTTTTGTACAGATGGGGCCAGGACAGGGCAGTTTTTTATACTGCTGGGGACTGTACAGGTGCTGGCCCCCGGCTCTAGCTCCCCCTAGCTGCACATCCGGGAGGAGCTAGGCAGGGTTATTTTGCCCCAAGTGGCACAATTTGCCCCACACCAAAGTGCATGTCCAAGCACATGCACCGAGGCAAAAAACCCTGGCTCAAATTTGCACTGCTTCTATTGGAGCTGCTGCAAGTGCATGTGCTTACATGTGTGGATGCACCCTTTCTGTGCTCCCTCCCTTCAACATTATGTCATTTGTACATCTCTTCCACCAGAATTTCCTGTCTCAGCATCATATTTATGAAATACATAAGAAACTCATCATGTATGCCTATGGTTCTCAACCTTCTTTTCAGACTCAAGGTGCCCCTCAGAAAATGCCAGCTCCTAATTTTCACTTCACTTTTGACTACAGAAAAACAATAAAGCAATTCTTCCGTTGCAAATAAATCAGAAAGTCCACAACAGAACAGAATTTTTTCAACACTATGGATTCCCATTTTAAATTTGGTATTTCTATTGCCTACTTCAACCTAGTGAGGGGTGCCTTGAGTCTAAAAAGAGGTTGTGAACTACTGATCTAGAGGAAGAGACAGTAGGCAGACAGGATAAATGAGATACATGGGGTAACAAACAAAAGATATGCCCAACTATATCAGCATCCTTTCTGCCCTGTAATGCCCCAAGGTTCAGAATGTTTCCACCTGCAAGTCTGATCCTGGTACCTGCCTTTTTTACACAATGACAAGACTGGCTCTTGGTTTTCACCACAGTCTCCCATTATTTCCATTCTTTATCATCTTCAAGCAGAGACCTGCATACTCTGTACTCTCAACCCTAGCTCCTTTCAGAGCAGAGACATTTTCATTTCCCCATTCACCTAGCCCAGCACCCCTTGAGAGCAAAGATACTTTTGTCTCAAGAGAAGCTAATGATTTTAAGATGGGGACAGGAAAAAAAAAAATCACTTTGTGTTTTGTGAACTTTTGTCTCTTGTGCTTGAGAGACTGTCCTAATCTCCCCAGAACATGTTTTAGTGATAACATTTACTGCACCAGGGCCAAAATGATTTTCTGTCACTTTCAATTCCAGTTCAATAAAAGTATAAGAGCTTTGTTTCTAACCTCTGTCATTTTTAATACAGTAAAATTGTTTAAAAAAATGTAAAATTGAGTTCTATTTCCTACTGGACCAGCAATCCCACATTAGCTTCACTCTTATCAAATTTAAAAATAAAATATCAAAAAGACGTTTTACTTTCCTTTTCCCCTTCTTAGAATGTAAAAGAAAATGGTCAGAAACTCAAATCTCATTAGGTCAGTGCATTTATTTTATCTCACACTTTGATTCTTTTCACTCTAGAAACTCTAAGTGGAGAATAAATGTTTGCTAAATTTTTCCTTGGGGAAAGAGAGGGTCTTGTTGGTAAGGTAGTCAGAAGCCTGGTGTTTTAATTCTTGTATCTGCAAGTGATTTTATGCAAGCTATTGGATAAATCTGATTCTGACCAAGTGAAATACAATTCCTGTAGAGGGGGAAAGCCCAGTGTTTTTCACACTATTTTGAAATCTCACTGTGGCCTTGTACAGGCGTTCAGTTTCTCCCAGGAATCCCTGCTCTCCCAAGAAAAACCACAGGTATACAGATATTTTTAAGTAAAAATGGCCACTCTGAGAAAAAATAACTTGGGCACAATCAGGGTTAAAATCACTTCCAGGAGAATGAATGTCTGTACATCACGTTTATCATGGGCTGTCTTGGTTAGCCCAATCAAGGCTTCTATATCAATTGCTACCATCTGTTGCCAAGCAGACTAAGGGAGCCTGCAGATCATACTGAGTTGTGTGCACAGGGTCTCCAATCTGGCTGCAGTGTCAGCACTGCAAGCTCTCCACTCTTTAGGGTCTCAGTATTCACATGTCTGTACACATGGATCTGGGTAAGTTTATCCACCATGAGAATAAGCCTGAGAGAAATCTCTCAGGTTATCTGAATGTGTGCACTCAGCCTGTGATAACTGAGGTTGGTGATGACCCTGTACACAAAAGAGGGGAGGGAAATTCAACATTTGTTTCAGCTTCCTTACCTGCTAAATGCCTTAAACTAGTGTTTCTCAACCTTTTTCAGCTCAAGACACCCCTTGGAAAATGCCAGCTCCTAGTTTTCACTTTTTTTTTTTGGCTACAAAAAAATAACAGAGCAATTCTTCTGTTGCAAATAACTCAGAAAGACCACAACAGGTCAAAATGTCTTTAACATTTAGAATGCCTATTTGAAATCTCTAGGTTTATCCTGAAAATCATATTGGCACACCTAAAAGTGCTATGATTGTGTGGCACTCTTGAAAGGATCTCAAGGCACTCCAAGGTGGCATGGCACCCTGGTTGAGAATTACAGCCTTAAACATTGTTTGCAGAGGATTTGGAGAGTTAAGAGCAGAAGATCTCTATAGAAATACTAGCATAATGGAAAAAAGGTGTTGGCATAGTCTTTTCCCTCCACATACTGAGTCACCTAAGAAATGCAGTAATTTGTGCAAATCGCCTTTGTTTGCTCAATAACAACCTGGATGCCAATTTGGTCACCCCATGACAGAACACAACCACCTCAAATGCCTCTCTAATCATAAGTGTAGCCTTCCCAAAATATAAAATGAAGTGTAACCAGTTACACAAAAATAAAAGGAGAAATTCTGCAAATTAGTTAGGTAAGTAAACTTCTGCCATTCCTTGAAATGGAACAGGAGCATGGAGTTGGCAGTCAGTTTTCTTTTTTATTCTCAGGTCAAGTATGCTTATTAGTCAGTACCACCAAGGCTTTAAAGTGGGTAACAAGTAACTATATTGTTCGTCTGGACTGGAAAGCTGATTCTCAGAAAGCTGGGTGATATGAAATGCTGCATGTAGCAAATTGCATTTAAACTATTTCCACTTGCAAGGAAAGCATTAACTTCTAAGAAACCCTTTTTAAAATAAATAAATACATACCCACTATGCCCTAACCATGCACCCAACAGAACATGTTAAAGATCAACCAATTAATCCTAAATCAACACTAATCAGAAGTAACAAAATTAATTATTCACAATTTGTATCAGAAACAGGTCCAAAAGAATCAGCTTCAGCTGACAACCTTAGGTTCTGCAGAACCTAAGACCTCATTTATCACATTTTATCCTTTTTTTCCTACTGTACTATGGAACACCATGGTTTTTGTTTTGAGCAGTTTTCTTGTGGGAGGGGGGTGTATTTATCTATTTATTTTGTTTTAAGAAAATTATTCCACCTGGGCATTTTCTTTTTAAATCCCTATACATCAGCAGTGGGTCAGGCCTCCTTCAAAGAAAGAAAGATGCTACCAAGTAGTACTAAGAGTCTTGAAAGAAATATGAAGGGACATTTTACATTGGAGCTAGCATGGATAATAATTTTGTCCAATGATTTAACAGCTGTTCTGTAAAGCAAACTTAAAAAAATAATCTCCATTGTAAGGAGAACTTTGATGTGACATGTAAATCAAAGTCCTAACCCAGAAAATATATTATTTCCATTATGAAGCCAAAGAGCTTGTGACGCACTGCCAATATTTTAACAACAACCTCCCTCCCAATATTTCTGTCCACTTAGTTTGCAACATATTGCAAACTTCCCCATGCCACATTGGAGTTTATATGCTACAAGACAGGAAACACCTACAAGTGTATTATATTTTAAACACACACACAAACCACATTCTCATAACCAATGAAGTACTTAGCAAGCAAGCATAAATACACTGCGCTTTACTAGACACATTTTATAACTTTGCTGCAGAAAAGCAGAGACCCCAATTCCATTTTTAGCAGTCTCAACAGGCCCCAATCAAGATTGGACCAGACTGTGTAAATACACCTAAGAAAATCTCCCTCTACTAAGAACCATGCAAAAACCAGGGAGAGTGGGGGAAAGGAAGCACCGTCTTTGTTTTAGAGATGGGAAAACCAAAGCACAGAACAATCATGTTCTCAAGAGAGCTCAGCTCCCAGATAGGCATCTCACAGTATTAAGACATCCAGAAATATTTAGCAGAACCTACTGAACATCCAGCCCAAAATGACTTGCCTAGGATCACAAAGGAACCTTATGACAGACTGAAGATTTGCTTTTGGGAGTCTGGGGAGACAAGAGAACCAAGTGCTCTTAAAGCCAAGCCCAGTGCATTAATCACAAGATGAAAGCATGTACTGGCAGAACTCCAATGGTTTAAACAGAGTTACTTTTGGTTTCTACTAGTGAAAGCAAGTACCAGCCCTTCAGGTTGATAATGATAGGCACTGATAAGGTATGAAAAGGGAACCCAATTATCTTGCTTGCCATTTCATATAATCTAGTCTACCTCAAAAACAATCAAATTTACTCTCCACAAGTATTTTTTTTTGGTAGTTTGTTTCTTAAAGTAATAGCAGGAAGAGAACTGACAGGATTGACTGAATAATGTCCAGAGAGAAATCCAATTGCAGTACAATCAAGGAAGCTACCTCACCATCCTTCTCAAGTTTAGTGGATAGCTGAACCCAGGACCCTCTTAAACATAGGGGTCTACTTAAATCATGACTAGAGACTTACCAATTTTAGTGGGTTAGTCCTGCCATAAAGGGCAAAATCTGTGGATGTTTTGTGAATGTGTTTCTGGTGGCCCCGCCCCTTGGTGCTGATTGGCAGAGAGGCCCCAAGGGAGAGGCGGGACAAGGGTATGGTTGCCATCTTGACTGGTGGCTGCCCTTTATGCAGCTCTGCCTCTCAGCCCTGATTGGCAGAGGCCCTGGGGGTGGAAGGGAAAGGGCTGGCAGCCATTTTTTCTGCTGCCCTTCATGCCGCCCACCAACTGGTGCCTTCCCTTCCTAGGCAAGCTGCAAGGCTAGGCCACGAGAGCGGTGAGATGGTTTGCAGTATCAGTATCCACTGGGTAGCCAGCCTTTTATTTTTATTAAGTGGGGTTTTTTGTTGATTTTGTGGACAATCCCAGATTTCACACTTTCTGCAAAATTTGCAAATCCATAGTTTAAGTAGCCCCCTAGTTATACATAGCCAAATCCAGCCCTCGACTAATCAAGTGCAACGCCACTAAGGTCAGTGTTATTTCAGTAACCCAAGATATGAGTCTCTCTCTTGAGTTTGAGTGGGAATCTCTTGTGCTCGAGGATCCAAGACAATGGATTTTTTTCTCTTCAGACCCCATGTCTGAACTTCATGCCAGGCATGGGAGATACAGATAATGCAAACTCTGGGCCCAATTCTGCAAGGGTCCAAGGAACACCAGCTCCCATGGACAGCCACATTGGTTCAGCACTCCCCTGCCACACGTATATGCTTCCTCTACTGATACTGCAAACCACCTAGCTAAACAGTTATTTGAAACAGAATGGCTTTTGGAGCTAGGTACAGACATCACTGGCTGAAACTCTGTGACCTGGGTTTATGCAGGGGGTCAAATCTGATGATCATAATGGTCCCATCTGGCCATAAAAGTCCATAAATCTAAACCCCACTTTCCTCTCAGATTCATTTTCAGCAGGAACCATAAAATAAAGTTAGGTTACAATCAAATTTCCTGCATTCTCTTGTCCAATTAAGAACTCTAATATCACCACAGACGATATTAAATAGATATTTCAGGGCTGAGTCTAATTTCTTTGGTGCACAACATTTGTTGGTTTTTAATGTTTGCAAAGAAGAAAAGAACAAAAAAAATCAATGTCATACAAGATTTCACGCAGGAAAAAAAAAAGTGCCGACCAGGGGGAATCTGGGAGCTCACCATTAGCAAGGCTAGCCTACAAACCACTTCAAATGCATTCCTCAGTTAACTGTTACAGAAGCAGCAACGCAGAGACTCTGGTTACACAGTCTCCATCATTTACAATCCTCAGGTTTCAGATTAGCAATGCATTCACAAGGAAATGGATGGGAAACCGGGGTAATTTTATCATCTGGAATAGAAAATGATGCAAATTACTGAAAGGATGGTAACCCGGAAGGCACCAAACTGCATTACTGGAAGAGTAAAGGGCCAAATTCATCTCGGGTATAAATCAATTAGGTTGAACTTACTTACACACCAGATGAATTTGGCCCTGAGCTACCTAAATCTGACAGAAACCTTTCATTATCTCTCTCTCTAAAGCACAGATTAGAGTGTAGGATCTTAACAAATTAACAGAAGCACTATCATATCAGTCTTTAAAAAAAAAAACCCCAAGGCAATATTAACATTGACAGTGCAAAACTGAAGGGATTCCTTTGCAAATGACTTTCTTCAGGCAAACAATATGCAGGAATTTACAGCTTGTTTGCAGGTAGCAAAAATGCAAATCCAAAGATTAGATATTTATGAAGTGACAAAGGCCCTTCATATATCTTGCAAGACAAATCCATGTCCAGTGGTCAAAATGTACCTGCAGGAGTGCTCCTGCTGAGCATAATTCCATCAGCAAGAGAACATGTTTCAGCATCCTGAATAAGTGACAGATGAAAAACAGCACTTCGGCTAATTAAAGACAATGCAATGGGACCAGTCCAGCCTTGGCACTAATGTGCTGAGCTCGATTATCTGACTATCAGGTCACATTCTTCAATTCCTTTTTATCTTGATATTGCATGTTATTTGGCATAATGAGCTTAATATTGGTGGGAATTACATACAGTGCATTTACACTAATGAAGCAAAATTACTCTGAAAGAGCATTTTCTTTCAGTCTAATCTCAAAACTTTAAAAATAAGACTGGAAATTAAAAAAAGCAGATGAATTAATATGACTAGAAGGGTACTAAAGCACAGTTGGCTAGCACTTACTGCTTTGGACAAACTTTTGGAGGTGTTCTTGTTATAAATTTTATAAATCGCACAATAAAAATTTGCCACAGAAGGCAAGTTCATCTTGATCACTCAGCTGACATTAGATTAGTGGTAAAGTGACCACATTTCAATTTAGCAGTAGCTGTAAAAAGACAAACCAGTCTTTTAGTTCAGGACAATAAGCACAAACAGCTTAAAAAACACTGATGTAGTACATTCTGTAATTGCTTGCCAAGATTTGTCAGTGACACCATTAGAAATCCTGAAGGGCCACAGTAAGAAAAAAAATAAAAAGACTGCTATTGGTCAAATGTAACCTCCCTATAATTCCATCACGGATAAATCTAGCCTGCTGAATCTTTGAAAGGTATCACTACGCCAAATGTAGTGATCACTTGGGCTACGGACAGACATTCAAAAAGCCCAAGCTTGAACTGATTCAATCTTTACAGGTTAGTCTAACCTGCAGAGAGTGAACCAGTTGTCAAGTGGATCGACATTTGGCACATGCCTGAAGTGGCTCAAGCCAGAAGCCCCGGGGGCACTAAAGCAACCCTTCCCTTCCAATAGGGCAGGAGAGCTGAGGGGGGTGTGCCCAGGCCTGGCAGGCCTGAGTTAGACTGAGGAGGGGTTTAAACCCTCACCTTGGCCTGCAGGGTTCAGAGGGTGGGGGAAGAGGGAGCATCTGATGGTGGGGGGAAGAAGGAGGAGGGGAGAGCTCTGCCTGCCCCAGTGGCTCCCTGAAAGCTGGGAGCAATCCCCATACGCAGGGCTGCCCGGCCCCAGAGGGGAACTCTTTCCCTTCCTCTCTCTCCCACCACCACAGGGCACAGAGAGGGGCTCTGTTCAGTGCTGGGGGTGCTCATCCCTCTCCTCATCCTCCTCCTCACCCCACCCGCAGCAGTGGGAGTGGGGACAGGGGGAGTGGGAGGAGGAAGAAGGGGAATAATAACCCCCAGCATGGAACAGAGCCCCCCTCCCCATCCCGTGGGGGGGGTTGGAGAAGAGTCCCCATCTGGGGCCAGGCAGCACTTCATGGAGCCCCCGCTCCCCTCCCCACCCCGTGGCAGAGGGGGAGGAGTAAGGGGAAGACAGAGGGGGGGGCTTTATGTGAGGCTGCCCAACCAGGTCCCAGCCCCCCTTCCCCACCCTGGGGGGGAGGAGGAAGGGGAAGAGTCCGCCCCAGCACAGAACAGAGCTCCCCTCACTGCCCCCCAGGACAACCATCCCAGCATGGCACCATTAAGGTGAAGGGGAAAGGGAGACGAGCTAATTCCTTTCTCTGTCCCTTCTGCCCTACAGCTGGAGTCTGCCAGCCCCAAGGGCCACCACCACAGCCCCCTGCTCCCTGGCTGACAGGTAGACCCCAGCCGTGGTGGGGGAGGAGGGGAAAGAGGGAAGAATTAATTCCCTTCTTGCCCACTTTGCCTTAACAGGCCCATGCTGCCTGGTGGCTCGCCATGTCCTGTCCCTGCTCTGACTACAGAGCAGAGGGACCAGGCCAGTTCAGCTCTGGAGCAGAGCCCCACCCAGAGAGCATGCTGGGATGCTGCGGTAGTCTGGTTTATCTTAAACCAGGAAGGAGTCTGGGACAGACATTGCATAAACCAGTTTGAGCCAAATCAGTTAAGTCTGATACTACATTCAAGTAGGTTTATCTCCAACTGGTTTCAGCCATTTTCAAACTAGTTTATGTGCACTGAATGTCTGTTCCATTACAGGTTTAAACCAGTTTCTGATCACTTAAGCCAGCTTATGTGTAATGTCTGTCCCTAGCCTTAAGGATTGTGCACTTGTCTGAAACCACCTATTGCAGTCAGGGCATCTTTTTTGGCAGGCATGCCACAAATTAAGACCTGTGCCATCCCATCCCCTTCCTCGCCCAATCTGTTTCTCTACTGTCTGCTCCTTGCCTTATCTGCCACTCTACTACCTTCCCCTTCCCCAATCTGCCACGTGTCACACAGGCTGCCCATGCCACTTGCGGTAGGTGTGCTGCAGGTTGGTCACCCTGATCTATAGGGTAAGGTTATGTTGATATGCATTGTAGGATCTGTGCAACTGTGTTGCATCAGGGTGGGGTATGAGCAGGAGAGATATTCGTTAATAAAAGTGTTGGTTTCACAGAAGAAAAAGCCATTGTGGTCTACTACAGTATAAGCCAGGGATCAGCAACTTTTAAGAACAGTGGGCTGCCTCTTGCAATCTAGCTGTCATTACAAGCCACCACTCCTTATCCCAGGCCTCCCTGCTTTGTGCTTCACTTACCATTGCCACCAACTGCTGCCAATTTCCACTGGCAACAGAGATAGGGAGCCACAAATCTGTCAGTACAGGGCAGCAGCAAGGTGACAGAGGAGGCTTTGGCACTGAGCAGGGAAACTGGATGCTGTAGACAGGATCAGCAGCATGTGGCAGAGGAATGCACTTCACAGCAGGGAGAAGGTGCCCCTGCTGCCATGAACCAGATCCAACCTATGAGCCCCAGGTTGCTGACCCTTGGTAAGCAGACTATGCAAAACGTATGGAATTACTATAGTAGTACATTCTAGCACTAATCTTGGTTAGGGCCTCGGTATTGACTATCATTGATTCTAAACATGCACCTATACTATCTAACCAGACATGACAGAGCAGCAGAGAAACCTAGGTAAAAAACAAGGTAGTGATCTACCCAAAGTCACAGCAGGCCAGTGAAAGAGGTAATACAGAGCCCAGGTATTCTGGCTCACAGACAAGTACCTTACACATTGCCTCTTGCATATTTTAAAATTACACTTTGATCCAAAAGATCTTTCAAGATGGGTTAATTATGGTTTCCCTCAACAATCAAAACTCATAATTAAACCAGGGAGTTTGGAAGCATAAAAACCCAAGACAGATAAGTTTGCTGAGATTTTTTCTTTCTTCTTCTTTTTAAATAAGCTCATTTCAGTGTTTATAACTTAATGTACACAGGACATTATTGCCTGTAGAATACATTCCAGACTTTTCTCTTTTTTAACTGAATACTCTTTTCAATACATACACACAAAAGGTCAATGATGAAGAAAAACTATTGCACTTCTAAAAAAATATTTGCATTGATATTAAAGCATTAAACTAGCTTTTTTAAAAAAATAAACCAAAAAGCAAAGGTTTTCAGGGGGTGGGGAAAAATGGTTTGGATGCACTAATTGGAGACATTTAATCTAAAGAAATAAAGAGATTCCCCAGTTTAAACAGATCAAGATTCAAAGCAGCAAAGCCTAGCCTTAAATCACCTGTATAGGCAAGCGTGTAGGCAATTTCACAGCAATACATGAGAAGTTTTACTGCACACACAATCGACTGTGTCACCAACTGATTTCCCACTGATAATACAGGACAACACCAGAAGTTCTGGTGAAAACCAATCCACCAGTACCTCATCTATCAGGCTGTCTAGCCCTTCTCATAAAGTGGAGAAGCTTCCCACTGCCTTGTCTAGGCTACAACTCCGATCAGTGTTAACAATATTGGAAAATAGGACCGTTTGTTCATATGAATAGTATGGTTGGCAAAGCCATTCAGCACCTAGTCAAAGAGGGACAGACAAAAGGTAGAATGTCAGTATACATTTTGGATTCCCTGGCACATGAGACAATCTTCCTTTTTGCTTTGATACATAACTGGCCTGTCTTACTTTCCTTTAACACTATTTCATTTCACCTATGGAAACAAATATCCCAAGCATGTTTCCTCTGCTGCCAACTTCACTTCCAACAGGGAGTTCAAATAACTAGCTGGCTTAGAAATGATCACTGAGGAACTATTTATCCTCATAGTTAAAAATAAAGCTTATTTCCTCCATCACCACCATTACTCTAGAAACGTCTAAATGCTGAGCTAAGGTCATCCAACAGCAAGAAGACTTTTTTGTGTTATTGTTCTTGCCAAAATTCAAGAATGGGGCTGTATATCTGAGTGGAGTTCTGTATCGGTTTCATCCCAGGCATCTGACAACTGCTGCTAATTCTGCAAATGGCCATCCTTAAGGCACTAGGAACAACGTTCAGGTTCTCAGGGAACAAACTCCCTACATCAGAAGGATGCAAAACAACTTGGTGGGTTTTCTGGAAGAGAAGTGTAATTCCACCCTCCCCCTGCCCCCCAAGCAGAATTTGAATGACCGTAAATCAGGGGTGGGCAATTATTTTGGGTGGAGGGCTGCTTACCCAGTTTTGGCAGGCTGTCAAGGGCTGCATGGGTAGCCCCGCCCCTTGACAGGTGCTCCACCCCTGCTCACCATCTTGGGACCAATGTCCCAGGGCCAGTACCGGTGGGACCCAAAGCAGGGCACAGGCTGGCTGGGGTCTGTGGAGCCGGGTTGGGCTGCACCAGTGGGGAGCTGGCCCAGCTCCACAGAGCCCCTGCCAGCTAGGACCCCACACTCCTGCCACCCTGCTCTGGGCCCCACCAGCACTGGCCCTGGGACACCGGTGCGGGCCCCATGCTCCCGCTGGCTCCCACACCTGCTCACTCCCAGTGCCCCTCAGCCCCACGGTACAGGCGGGGGGCAGCGCACAGCCCCAACCCCACACTTGCCAGCAGGGAAGGAGCTGGTGCTGAGCACAGTGAAAAGCGGCCCCTTGCCAGCCCCATGGCCAGCACTCTCTGCTGCAGGCACTAGCAGGCCACGCAGGGCTGTCTGGAGCAGACACTCACAGCCCCATGCAGGCTGCAAGCAGCTACAGTGCTACAGCCCCTCCTACTTGCCGCACTGGGCAGTGTTGGCTGCTGCTGCCCACCCGGAGCTCATGCACTGGGCAGCCCACAGGCAGTGGTAGCAAACACTGCCTGGCACAGCAAGTGGGGGGCAAGCCTGGAGCCAGCATAGGGCCGGGTTACAAGGTGGTGCTGAGCATGGGGGGGAAGGGGGGGAAGCGGCTCCTCCCCACCCCATGCCCAGCGCCCCGCACCCCGCACTGAAGCCACTTGCAGCCCGCCTGGGGCTGCCTGAGCTTGCTCTGGACAGCCCCACATGGGTTGTGAGCAGCTGGAGCAGGAAGCGCTGGCCACGGGGTGGGGGAGGGGCCACTTTCCTCTGTGCTGGGAAGGAGCCCAGGGAAAAGCTGAGCACAGGGAGGGGAAAAGAAGCCCCTCCCCCATCCCGTGGCTGGTGCTCCCTGCTGCAGCTGCTCGCAGTCCGCACAGGGCTGTCTGGAGCAGGCACAAGCAGCTCTAGGTGGGATGCGAGCGGCTGCAGCTCAGGGCACTGGGCATGGGGTGGTCAAGGAGCTGCTTTCCCCACCCTGTGTTCAGCTTTTCCGTGTGCTCCTTCCCTGCCCTTCCCCCTCCCTTACCCAAAGTTCCAGCGCGGGGCAGCCACACGGTCCCAGGCCAGAAGCCCCTGCTGGGGCTTCTGGCTGAGGGGAGGCGGGCCTTGCTGTTGCGGGAGCCTGCCAGACTTCCCCTGGGTTCATTTTTGACAGGAACCACAGGCAGATAAATATTAATTTTCTAAATTTTTAGGGGCCCCGTGGGCTGGATAGAATGGCCTCGCAGGCTGGATCCAGCCCGCAGGCCATATTTTGCCCACCCCTGCCATAAATACTTTCCTTTAGGGTAAATTATTTGCCAACAATGCCTACAACTAAGGACAAAGTGCCAACAGAAGAACACCCCAAGGTGTTCCAGGACAATAAAATTCATGACTTGTGATTCACCATCTACTCATAGTAGATGCAGAGCTAGAACTGAGCCCTCAACTTGTTCTTAGAATACAGGGCAGCAGCACTGCCCAGAGCTAAGGGCCAAAGCTAAGGGCCAACCAGTAATTTGGTCCTTGGCCTAGACTGGCAGATTTTTTTTTAAAGCTGCATCACAGGTTGCTTTTACATGAATCTTATTAATTACCCATCAAGAATGACGGGGGGTGGGCAGGGACAGAGACCTGCATCCAGCTCCCCGCCGCCCCCTCCCCCCCCCACCACTCCAGGTCCACCCCTGCTACAAGCCCCCCCCCCACCCCCGCTACTCCACATCCATTTGGCCTGCATCCACCTCCCCCTCCCTGCCTGCTGTCCTGGGGGGCAGCGGGGGCTGCCACCACTGTGATCCCCATCCCCTTTGCCCTCGGGCTGGAAGGTGTGGGGAAGCCCTGCTGCTCGGGTGGCTGGGGTGTGTTTGCCGCCACCATAAACTTCCCTGGCAGCGGCTCAAACCTGGACAGCACAGCCAATCACCGCCCACCCTCTTGGTGGCGCATGCGCAGTGGCACAAAAGTGTGACAGACAGACAGACAGACAGACAGACAAATCCTGTTATTATATTAGAATTCTTTAGATGTGAAAACCATGGTTGGGCTCCATTAATTACACTTAAAATTCAGAATCATAACTAGAAACAGCCACAATCCTAAAGTCAATAGCTGCAATGAGGTATGCAGGCCTTAGGTAAGGCTTTACTTAACAACTTAGCCCAAACTCCCACCACTTAATGTGGGCAGCTCTGCAAGTGCAGCCTTAGCTCCCAAACTGGATTAGAGGCTGTGTAACAGAGCAGTCTGACCCTTTAAGGGAGAGTGAAAGCCCTAGGGGTAGGAGCCCAGCTGTGGTTGATTAGCTAGAACCATGGTTCTCAACCTTTTTGGAATCAAAGTATGCCTCACCGGCCTCAAGGCACCCCCCCCATAACTTTTGTGAATTGAGTGGCACCCAGTTTCAAAATCTAGAGGGCCCATCTGGACATCCAGTTCAAGGTGCAATAGGATCTGATACGTGATCCACACAGCATATGGCAGAAGACATGATGGTGGGATCCAGTATCAGATCCAATCACACCTCACTGCTGGTACAGGGGAAGCCTGGGATCATAATCTTGGGCTCCTCCTACATCACCAACTAGCAAGCTCCTGTAGTTGCAAGTTCTTTTTTTTTTTTCACTGCACTTCCATTTATTGCGTACCCGGCAAACCAGCACTTCCCATCCCCATCACGCGGAGCTCAGTCCTACTCGCATGGGAGTGCCAGGGTGCCACGTCAGAAGCCAGCATGGGAGTGCCCACCGGCTGCAGCACACAGACACAGGGTGGGACGCGCACCCTGTGCCTGGTCCCCATGCGGCACCCTGCCCCGTGTGCTGCCACCCTCCCCAGGCGCCCTGTGCCACACCCCAGGGCTGCACCCCATGCCATGTAGCTGACGGGCATTTTGCTAGCTTATATATAACAGCGTTTACCTCTTTGCAAAGGTCATGAGGGATCAACCAGGCAGAGACAAGCTTGTGCCTGCACTTATTTGCTTATCTCCTGGTGCCCTTCAAATAATCTGGCTGTACCCCTGCAACATTCTGGTTGGGGAGAAAGAGCAAGGAGTGGTTTCTGGACAGGAGGCAGCCTGGAACCCAGAAGAACTTCCTATTAAGAAAGGGCCAGACCTACAAAGGCCTCGCTTGCCATCTGGAAAAAGGTTAAAGTTTTGCTTTATGCATTTGTTTGGGGCGAGGACTGTTGTTTGTATCCAGAAGGCTGGCTGAGAGGCTCCCAGGGGAGCCAAGCCAACATATGAGGTAGCAGGCATGACAATCCCCTTACAGGCTGCCACCCCTGCGATCCCTTTGGGCTCCAGGAAAATGTGAATGTGGGTCCAAGTCTTAAGTGCAACTATATTTCCACCCTGTTCAAGTCCTCTGAAAACCATAAACATGTCAAATTTTATATCTCACCTTCCTCTTAGCGTTAAGATTAAGTTATACAAAGCAGCAAAGAGAAGAAGGACCCACCCACTTTTTGAATTGCAGTAAAAGCTCTGTTATCCAGCATCCATGGGGAATGGGGGGATGCCAGTTAATCAAATATGCTGGTTATCTAAGAGTTATACTTATGGTTAGCTTTCACTTCTGTCCTCTGCTTGTTGATGGAGTATTGGTAGCCATAGCTGCAGGATGGGCGAGATATTCAGCAGTAAAGTCACAATACAGCACAAGCACAATGCGATCACAGTGGTGGATGGCGGATGTTTACAACTGATACTGCCACTAGTGACACCGCTCACCAGCATCCTGAAGCTTCCATAAACAACAGATCTATGAGAAGTGCACGGCAAGATGCCAGATGGCTGTTTGAATTTTTCTGGGTACATGAAGGAAGATTTGTATTGCCGTCTATGACAGATGCCAGTTAATAGAGCATTTTGGATGGTAAAGTGCTGGATAACACAGCTTTTACTGTAATTAATTTTACAGGGACTTTTACAAGGTGGAATAGGACTCTGCTTGGGCACCTAAGTATAATGCCTTAGAGGTGAAGTGGGACTTGGATGTTAGGTGCTACACTCTCTTCTCTTGTAAGGGCCTATCCACCCAGGAAAGTTATTAGCTAGGATGTGAAGTCACTATACACTCTAATTACTCTCCTTGTGTTCAAGAATCCTGAGTGAAAGGTACACAGAGAGTGGAGTGAGATCTCTCACAGAGAGACTCTTAATGCACATTAAGAGAACACCCAAAGGGGAGTTAAGGGGGAACAGATGACGTGCCACGTGTCCACATACTAGCATATGATGCTGTCACTTCTTCAAACTTCTGTGACTTTATTCTGCTGTATGCAAGATACACAAAAGCTAATTTGATTGCAAAACCATGCAAGCTTGACAGGCCAAAGTGCACAAGCACACGTTTAAGAAATACGGGGCTCGAATGGGAACCAAAATTACCTACCGTTTACATAGATTGTTTCAAAATGACATCTCTTTAAATAGACAAATGCATTCTTCAAAATAGAGAATGCAAGCCTTCATAACCAAGTCAGAAAGCAAAAGCCCCTCCGCCACATGCTTTTTTTAAACTATGTTTCAAACTAAACCATGACAAACTGCCTCACAGCTAATTACAAACTGCAAAAATAATTCTGTTTCCTTCCGACTGCACTTCCTGCAGTAGGTAGACAACAATACATCCTCACAGCAGCACTTGCAGACAGAAGGTCCAGCATTGCTTGCACTATAGTCAAGAGCAAAAAACTCCCTTTGGGGAAACAGTATTAGGCCATGGGAAAGGGAGGGGTATAAAGACCTGCAGGCCAAGTTACAGGAACAGTTATTAAACCTGGCTTGGAATAATTACGTGGTCTGAGGCCCCTTCCCTTTCAGAGATGCATCTCTCTGACTGTTAGACACGTTACTTATCTCCATTATAAATCTGAATAATGAAATTCTACATGCAGTGTTATATTTCATGAAACAAAGAGGTGAAAAGCAGACAATGCAAGGCCTGCGCCAAAGATGCAGTTGCTTCCTGAACATGACTACCAACGATTTCCTGAATACCTACCACAAAAACCACGGCAAACTCCCTGAAGAGATGAACCTGCACTGTGCTTGCAGCAAAGCCTGCTTAGATACTTTAAAAGACATGGTGGCTATTATTACAGTAATCTGCTACCACAAATCATTTTCTTAATTCTTCAGGTCAGAAAAACAACATTCATAGACTTCTCCTTCCATTCCCAAATTATACCCAGCAAGAAATACCACTAGAAAACTTTCAATGCCCTGCAGACTTGGACTGAGGACTTTTGCTTTCTTCTGGTAGAATTGTTTGTAACTGGCATCAAAGACCAGCTCTGCTTAAAGCTACCAAGAATTTTACAGCAGCTTCAAAGACTGTAGGATTGGGCCCCCACGTGTTTACCCATATGCAGAGAAAAGAGCGCACCATAAACTTTCTCTAACTTTACAAAGCAATATGTGAGATTAACAGAATCATGCGGAAGACTTCTTTTATACTTTATATAGTATATAGTAAAAGACAGACAAATACTGAGAAGTCACTTCTCAGACAGTTGCATCACAGGTCCCATGTTATACTGTCTCAGTGTTTTTCTACCCATACTTACGCTGAACAGTTTCATAGAGAGGCTCAAAATTAAAGAGATGGATGACCTCAGCACCCGAGCACCAAATTTGCCCTGTTTAACAAGTAAAATGAATGGTATTTCTAATTAACAGCTCTGGCTACTCAGCTTGACACTCAGGATCTCAGTGTCAAAGCTAGATTCATTAACCGGTGCATCAACCCCATAAGCAAGGATTCTGCAGACCAAACACCATCACAGTTACATCCCCATTGGTGTCTGCTGCGCTCTCCAACTGGATGCCATCTGTGGAATGACAGCAGAATTGTCCTCTAAACTGAAACTTAAAACCAATTCTATTATCTCAGTAGTCATAAAAGAAATGTAATGCTCTCTCCTAACACAGGAAGAGGAGAAAGGCAGTGCCACTGAAATAGACCTGTACACGTAGACGTACACCCCTGTGAGATGGTAACTTGAGTTGCAGAGTCATTTTTCTGAACATCAGCCATATAGAAATCACGCTTTCTTTCAACTGCTTTGACACTTAAAAAAGGTGCCGCTTACGATGGTATTAATGTGCACAACACACTGTTAGTCACCTCCCATCTCCCTTGTAGTGCTGGAGTTCAGAACAACCTTCCTTACATTACAAAAAAGACTATCTGTAAAAAAAAAAAAAAAGTACATCTCTGAACACAGACTTTTGTATTCCCAGAGCATTAAAAAATATAGCTATGTTAGCATCTAAGTATTAAATATTTCACTTGTTGAGAATGCAGGTAACTAAGAATTTAAAAAACTTACTGTGGCAAGTGATTTTTTTCCAAAATGCACCAAAAATACAGCATGGTCATATTCATTCCCTATCCACAGTTTTTACTGCTTTGTTATTAAAGAAACAATATGCTTTCTGCTCAGAAGGTGCTCCCCTCATGGCTTAACAGCCCACACCCTAGATCCTCTATTCCCCAAAGAATCATTCCCATCTCTTTAACTGGGTAGGGTAACAAATAGCCTGCCTCAGTAACCGAACAAAACAATCCAGCATTGCCAACTCGCACATTTTTATTGTAAGTCTCTGGTTATTTGGTATTTTTTAATAAAGCCCAGTGTCTCGGCTTTCATTTAAAAAGTTTCATGGTGCCATGGCAGCACAGAAAAGCTGGAAGACATGAAACCTAAAATGCCATAAAGGCAAATAAAAGGACCACAAATTTAATTTCTGGGTGGCTGACAATTTCAGAATGTGCCTGACAATTTTGTGCCTGACAATTTAGCCCTTAATTTTCTCCCAGCAGGATAAACACCCGATAGGGGTGGGGTGTTTCAGGCAAATTCTACCAGCCTGTTCCTAATATACAGGAAAGCACTTGTTTTTGCAATATTATGGACATTATTTTACATGTATAAAATGCAGGCCCCATTTTTCAAAGGCTTCCATCTTCTCCTGCATTTGGCTTGTTTCAGTTATTCAGGACAACCCAGGCTGATAATTACACAGTCCCGAGTTGCTGAGTAAAACTGATGCTTAATTAGCCAGCAGGAAGGATCGATTAAGATACAGCAGGGCATCTTGCAAAGTTCTTCAGAGGGACAGTAGGGAATAGAATCTGGCTGTGCCCTTCCGAAGGACAAAATTCTTTGCTTTTCAAGGACTTGGCTGCAGTTTTATTTAAACCATACTTTGGTCCTGTACCAAAATCATGGACCCAAAAAAATAGCACCCTCAAAATTCTGGGAGTAGGGCATTTTGGAATAGAAATTCATGCCTGAACCTTAACACTGAAAATGGCTCCTTATCTCAATGGTAGATCAAAGTACACACTTCCAAAAATACACCCTGTTAGTAACAGCGTGGCAGGGCAGGCCTCTAGGCTCACTATCCCAACAGTATTTAGAAGGGCAAATTTTCTACATGGTGAATATTCACTCACATGCCTGTTTGCAAAATCTTCCAGTAAAGAATAATATTCATTTTATTACTTGTTTCTGACAACACCTGTGTCATAGGATCTGCACGCACACACAAAAAAAGACATGATCCCTACCCCACAGAGCTTAAAATGGAAAAAAGTATTTGACAGGAAGGATTCCACTCATGTGCCATTTTGCACAAGTCTGGAAAGAGCATCATTTAGAGTCCCGTGCAGGGACAGATCCAGAGGGGGTGCAGTGGTTCAACCTCACACCCCCCTGTACTGACCACCTGGCAGGAACAGTAGCCTGGGACTTCTTTCAATCCAAATCAGGTAAGAATTTACCCACCTCCCTTTCCCTCTGTGCCCAGAGGCACCCCCCACCCCCACCTGAGTGTTCCCTCCCAGTCCTGGAGCAGGCAAGAGAAACCTACTGGCCCACCACCATCTGCATGCCTGAATTCTAAATAAAATCTTTTAGGTAAAATCACCCTTACACCCTGCCCCCCTTTTGCTGCTCACATGCTCATTTATCCAATGGCACTTTTGAGAATGCCACCCAAATGCAACTGCTAAATCTGTTCAATGAGTTTGGGTGCCAAGACCTGCAGTTTTGCTGGTGTGGACCTAGAATCCCAGCACTGCTGCCTGCAGAGGAAATGCTCCCATCAGAACTTGGTGCAGAAATTACAAACCTGGCTTTGATATGCTGGAAGTTGAAAAGAATCATCTCTCTCTCTTCTCTTGCTCTTGCACTCAGGTTCTCATTCTGCAGCCCATCCATCAGATAAACTTCAGCATCTGCAAAGAGAACTATATCAGTCAAAAAACTAGATGGGGTAGGGCAATAATTAGATGAGGAAGCAAAAACTTGTTTCCAAATAAGAAACACGTACATGATGGAGTAGAGGGAGAGTTTAGGACCATGATATCAAATAACGCAAGTGAAAGGCAGAATAAGTCTGAAGATTTTTCAACTGGAGAAATTAGGCAAGTATTTAATATAACCAAAGATTAAAAAAAAACAAACTGCACAAATAATGCCAATGAGAAAGGTTAAAAGTCAAGAAGAAACAGTGAAGAAGTTGCTCAAACAAAAGCAGTGTGGGGAAGACAAACAAAATTAGGCAAAACTTAACATAAAAGACAAAGTCAAAAAGTGAAAC
>NW_017729031.1:118063328-118064693 GCF_001723915.1 Gavialis gangeticus | reverse complement strand
TGCCAATGAGAAAGGTTAAAAGTCAAGAAGAAACAGTGAAGAAGTTGCTCAAACAAAAGCAGTGTGGGGAAGACAAACAAAATTAGGCAAAACTTAACATAAAAGACAAAGTCAAAAAGTGAAACTGGGTGTAAGGGTGGTAGGGGAAAAGAGGGAAGGAGTGCAATGAAAATAAACGAACAGAAGAAAAAGCAGAGAGAGGAAATGGAAAACTTTAGTATGCTGCTGAATACAAATGCTTTTTACCCATAAAGTGGGTAATTCCAGCTCCCCAGAGGGGCAAAATGCCTCTTGATTGCAGCAGAAAAAGAGTGGTTCCAAAGCTGGAAGCACCTGAACAATAGCACTTGTGTGCTCACTTGAGTGAAGAGAGTCCCAAGGCCCCCCCCCCCATGTTAGTGATGCCAGACACTTGGGTACCAGGTGGGGAAAAAAACCTCTTTTTCAATGTTAAATAGAAAAGCAGTAGATGCCATGCTGTCCACATCGGGATCCAAAACTCAGTATGGGATATTCACCCGCATATCTGGGAAATAAGCTAGAACCCAGGTTTTTTATTCTGAACAAAACTTATCTTTATGAAGAGACAGCACTCAACAAAGCGTTACTTATGGTTCAGTTCAATATGCATTTGTACTGCAGTGCAGGATCCCCAATGTTTATTGGTGCAATACAAGATAAACCATGTCTATAATGTATTCAATAAAGGAAGGTGGGGGTAGGGGGATTAGACACAGAATAAATATGGTTTAAAAGAAGAGATGATGGGTTACTAAGGTTGTCTGGGTAGATGCATTTCTATGATCTAATAAACTGCTTCATGTGAAAGACTAGTACTGTATACCTTCCAAACTGCATGTGCTTGTCTTAATTGAGCCAGACTGAGCATCCTGAAAAATACTCTCAAACAGAAATTACCTGGAAAGTAATTCATTCCCACTGTTTTGCTATTTGTCAAAAGATATCTTATTTGTATAGATATCTGTGCTCCTTTTTGAAGAACTGTAAAACAGTTGTTCAGAGACTGAGAATCTAATTCCGTTCTCACTTATACCAGCATAAGGCCATACTTTTCAAAAGGGTGTGACTGCCAGTTTATACTGGTAGAGGAGAAACTGGAAGCAAAGCCAGTGCTGTGCGTGCACAGGTCTGCCCCAGATGGAACATGCCCCTAACTGTGACACTAATGAGAGTTTAATATTCTGCTTGCAAGACTTCCAAAGCTTTATGCTTCTGCTGTATGTAAGTTAGCCAAAAAGAGAGTACTGTCTTTAGTACACCCTAGGAGTTCACACAGCTTTTTAAAACCCACCTCCTCCACCTGCAAGTACATAGCACACTTTCAAGATCAAAATGGCACAGGAG
>NW_017729031.1:118059384-118063317 GCF_001723915.1 Gavialis gangeticus | reverse complement strand
AGTTGTCTCAACCATAGGGCTGTCCTTTCCTTTCCTGCAAGTACATAGCACACTTTCAAGATCAAAATGGCACAGGAGGAATATCCTTTTCTGTCTAACTCATCAACCTTAATTTCCTTCTACCACCTGCTCCATGACACACAAGAAGGCACACTAAAAGAATGCTGAAGTTATAATAGCACTTTAAAATGGAAATCATGGGCCAGGGTGAATCAGCATGCTATGCATCAAAGTCTGGAGGAAGAATAGCACAGCTAGGAACTCTGAGCGTGTACTAACAGCCAAAAGACCAAGTTTCTATTCTTACCTATCCAATGAAGCTACAAGCAAGCAGAACTCTGGAAACAACAATTAAATAATTAACACCAAGTTCACACAGCTTTTTGTTTCCGAAACAAGTCCTTGTTCCTGGGTTCTGTTTATTAAAATCTTCAGTTTTCATGCACCTAAGGTGATACTGAACTCAAGTTAATAAATAAGCATAAGCCAAACTCAGATTGGCCAACTCATTTCTCCTCATTTACTGTCATTGCTCCTTGGAAGTGGGAAGAGAGGAGACAAAGCTTAACAAAATCCACCTGCTCTCTCTGCTTTCCTGGTAAGAGCACAGCTGCCCTCCTTTATCCCACAATTAGAGCAAACAGAAGCAGCTGTGCCTTGTTAACCCCTGACTGGGGCAGCTCTGCAATATCTAAGGTGTACAGGTTCCAGTGCCAAAGCATCTGACCACACCAGGCTTCACACATACCCTCAGGACACCACAGTGTTCTTATCCTACTGCAGAAGCAGGAACTGAGAGAGTAAGGGCTTAATGCATGAGACTGACTTAGGCACCAATACTGCTGAACACTGCAGTGCCATGCTGCCTAATGAGACACTGGCTTCTATGGATCCCATTCTTAAGCACCTGATTCTCCCCATGTATCGTATAGGAGGAGCCTGGGTGCTAATTCGGGGATACAAAATGAGCAAGGAACCACCTAAGCTAACCTGCCAAAGAGTGGGACACAGCCTAAGCCCAGACATCAAAACATTGCTGAGCACCCATCATTGTTAGACTCAGCTGTGACTCTCCTTGGAGTCCAGTGCCTACTCAAGCTCAACCCTTTCTTTCTGCACAAGAAACCAACACATTCACTATTGCCATTTTTGCTGTACCAATTTTACCAGTTAGAGCAGCGGGGGCCAACCTTTTTGGCACCACATTGCCCCATACCCATCCCAAGGACCACTCCAACCCCTTTTCTTTACCCAATCTGATTTCTCCTTCCTACCCTGATCTGATGCTCTACTTTTTTCTTCCCAGCCATATGTGTCACTTTGCTGCCTGTCCCCTCCCCCATCTGCCACGTGCCACACACAGAAGCTGCCCATGGTACTTGTGGCACCTGTGCCACAGGTTGGCCATCCCTAGGTTAAAGCACTTGTTTCAGATGTGGGAGACAGGTTCAAATCCCTTCCCCTATCCACTGAACCCAGACCTCCCGCCTGCCAAGTGAGTGCCCTAACCAGAAAGCCAAAAAGGCAGACAGAAATGGCAATTTCAGTCTCTTCTGAAATTGATCCACTTTTAAAGAAAATACTTGAATATTCACCCAGGACAAAGAGCAAGAGATTACACAGTCAGGTGCTTAGAGCACTCACCTAGGAGACTTGGGTTCCAGACTCAGCAAATATTTAAATATTAAGATGTTCCACTCTGGATTAAATTAATTATTCACTGAAGCACGGTCTGGAACCCAAGTCTCCCAAGTTAGTGCCTTAACCACCAAGCTATAGATTCTCTCTCCCCAGGCTAATGAATATTCAGGTATTCATGCCAAGTGGAATAGTTTCAACAGAAGAGATGTTGAAAAGTAGCACTGTAAGAGGGGCTGCTCTGGGGGCCTGGGTAGGAGACTGCACCAGCTTAGTATGCTTGGAAGCCAAACTGTCATGCTGGCTTCCTCACTGAGTGTGGTGAGTCCAGAGCTGTATATTGTGCCTGGGATTGATTTCTGGTGGAAGCTAAAGCTCATCTCAGAATATTCTTCAGCCCAGTGGCTAGGGTGCTTTCTTGGAGGTGAAAGATTTGGAGTCAAAATATTGCTCCAAATAAGGCAGAAGAGATTTGAACCCATCTATCCCATGTAAACTGGGAAAGAACCTTACCCACTGTGTAACTGGGCATAAGGTGGCTGGTATCACTACCTACAGCTTCTTGGTTTTATTCTATGCAAAGCTTCATTTGGTGGACATTATCAGACCATGTCTCTCAGGTCAGGCCCCGCAGGTGAGACAGGTGTGGGAATGCCTAACTGTAAATCAAATCAGGGCTTAGGCATGAGATGGACACACCAGTAGGACCTATGCAATTATGCACACACCCAGCAAAAGAAATTTTGGCCAGGTGTTTTGTGAAGGCCAGCAACACCTCAGCACTGGAGCAGGTACCTCTTTTGGCACATGATCTCCCTACCCCTCAACTTTGTAAATCCAGCCATAGACAACTTGCCCAAGATTACATGGGAAGTATGTGGCAGAACAGACCTGCACTCAGACTGACTACTCACCCTTGGACCAACCCACCTCTTTGGGTTTAGTTTGAGAGATGGGGACATAGCACCACTAGCCCATCAGAGGCCCAGCAATACCATTTATGCTTCTTGACACAAACCACTTAAAACTGACTTCTGTTAATGCCACTTATGTGCTCCCAAATACCCCTGCACTGAATAACTCACACAATCTAAAGACAAAAATGAAAGCTAAGGGACAGAAGCAAGAATGGGGAATTTATGATATACAGGCTTACTTGTTTCTCCATAAGTGGAGAAACAGAAATAGGCCATAAAGGGAGACTTAAGGGAAAAAGTATTTTATGGGCCATATTTCTACAATGAATGAGTGGAGGGAAAGGGGGGGGGGACCCCCAAAAAACCACACACACTGAAAAAGCTCAGGCCACCTTAATAAAAATATAAATACATATTTTGTCCCTCCATCATTTTTAAAAGCAGATTAACTCTATGAGTATGTGATTAGCTCTAATATGGTATTTACTTACTCAGATGTCAGTGTGGATCAGCTGCTGGATAAGTTATAATAAAACTACGATCACTTCTGCAAGCTATGCTGAGCCCCCTTTCATAGCCATCTACTATGTTTATAGCACCAGGAAATGAAAAAGAAAGCCCAGCCATAAACTTTCAAAGTAGATCAGTAAGAGCAATATGTAAGCAGGCCTAGAGTAAATCACCCTAATGTTAGTTTTACTGCTTGTCTGTAACATTATATTCTTGATGTTTATAGATTGCTCTCTGCGATCCACTCTGAAAGTTTACAGGACTCTCCTTTTCATTTCCTGCAGCTAAAAAGGTTAAAAAGGAAAAAAAAAAAGTTGAAATTTCATCAAGTGCTTCAGGAGAGTTGGCAAATGTGATCGGAATTACCCACTTTAATCCAGTAGGAGATGCAGTGCCATAAAATTATGTCACAACCACTAAAGTCCAGGTAGTAAATAACATTATAAATGGTGGCACTAAATTCTAGGAACTAATCAGCACTCAGTGAGGGGGATGAAAGGTTTTAAAATACCATGTGTGTTGTGGAAGCCTCTTGTTCTTTGCAACCACTGTTTCGAGCTATCAGAAGGAATAAATAGCAGGTCTGATTTTGCACTTAAACTTATTCAGAGGCATAGTTTTCCCTCTAAACTTACCTATGCAAGGTTCACACCGGTCCCATTCACATTTTTCATTTCTAATTTCACCTTGGCCCGTTACTCCCTCCACTCTTGTCCCCACATATCCACATTGGAGAGGGGCAAGATTTGGAGCAGCAAAATAATACAGGGACTTCAGACACCCTAGGGTGGGCAACTGCTGAGTAGTATAGATACATCCAGCTCTTGCATAGTTTCACAGTTGGTAGGGTTGGAAGGGACCTGAGCAG
>NW_017729031.1:118057065-118058713 GCF_001723915.1 Gavialis gangeticus | reverse complement strand
GTGGCACAACCCCCCCCTCCCCAGGCCTCTGATTGGTCAAGGAACCCCAGAAGTCCCACCCCTCCCCAGCAATTGATAGACGGCCCCTCAGCCAATCAAAGATGTGTGGGGTGGGTCCTGTTGTGCTCTGCTGCAAAAATTCATGCCCCCCCTCCTGCTTCAGGACACCAGGGCTTCCCACTATTTTCTGTTTGCAGCTCCCTGATTTTGTGCTTTTTCACAGTCCCTGTGCTTTTTTGCAGGAAACTACCAATTTTGCAATTTTTGTGAAAATTGTGAAATCATGAATTTGGTATGTCCCTACTTGCATAGAGGTTGGGATAGCCATAGCTCTGGAATGTCATTCCCTCCTCCCCATCCCCACTTCATTCCCCAAGAAGAAACCACAGCCCTAAGTCTATATGTTAAAGTAACTTGAGTGTCTTGGTCTTTCTATAAGCTTGTTCCACAGGGAGGACAATTTAAACATGAGTAAAGACAAGAGGATTTGTCTAAAAAACTTTGATCCAAGCCCACAAAATAAGTGAAATCTAGAATTAAGATATCCCATTTTCAACTTGCCTTTCTGCAGCACTCTAAATACATAGTCTCACTTGTTATATACTCATGAAGCAGAACAGTCTGACTGAAGCCAAGAACATCCACCTGAATTTTCAGCTTCCAGGCTTTAACCTTAAATTCTCAGACCTTTAAAAGTCCAGGCACCCCCTGAACACTGACTAAGACTTAATCCCTATCAGGGAGGGTGAAGTATTAAAGAGTATTTTTAGAAAGGGACAACAGCAGTAAAGCTGCTTGTCCTGAAATTAGACCCCACCAGCTTTGTTATGCTATTGCAGGTGTAATGAGAAAAGCATGTTGCATCATCTGGTCTATTTTGCTTGTTGCCCACAGTCCTGCAAAGATAGGTTTCTTAGAGGTTTCCAAATGCTGCCAGCTAACATGAACAAGGAAGCAAGCAAAACAGATTATTATATGGCCATCGCTTGCACATCTGGTAAACAAAACAGCATCTCTAGATTGACTATGGGTCAGCCGTACTGCTGTGTTCATTGGAAGGATAAAAGAAAAAGGGAGAAATTCTTGGGACAGTAACATTTGAAAAGGGGGTGGGGGGCATAGCTTTTAGAACAATCAACTTTCATACTATCACATCAATAAAAACATGGGTTCCAAATAGGCAAATGCCTGCACAATGCAGGACTTTACACATCTAAGGCAACTGACTGCAAGAAAACTACTCACAGGCATAAAATTAAGCACATTCATAAGTGTTTGCAGAATTGGTACCCTGAGAGAACACAAACAGTAATAGCTTTGAGCCCACATTGGTTGAAAGCCTATTAGGCATGATAATAATAGCACTGTCTTTAACAAGTCATTCACTAGCAGTTCTTTGAGTATTATGAACATACTCCTGGCTAACACAGTGCCATAAAAGACCAACTTTAATACAAGAAAATGGACATTATTGGCTGAAGAACTGTACATTCTTGGTATCTCATTTCTTATAATCATTTTAAATAGGTAAGTTCTCCTGATGATGCACTTTGCAAACATGGGAACAACAAAACTCCCTTCTTTCTAGCCTGACTAGCCAGAATCCTCCTTATATATTGACATGCCCATAAACTGTACAGATTGTTAA
>NW_017729031.1:118036547-118052065 GCF_001723915.1 Gavialis gangeticus | reverse complement strand
AGAAAATGGACATTATTGGCTGAAGAACTGTACATTCTTGGTATCTCATTTCTTATAATCATTTTAAATAGGTAAGTTCTCCTGATGATGCACTTTGCAAACATGGGAACAACAAAACTCCCTTCTTTCTAGCCTGACTAGCCAGAATCCTCCTTATATATTGACATGCCCATAAACTGTACAGATTGTTAAGACACAGCAAGTTTGATACAGAAGTATGTGACATGCAATTAATCTCCATTCATAGCCTGCTATACTTGTCAGCAAACAAAGGCTCTGCTTTAGAAGGAGATCTGAAGACTTCAATTAAAAACAGTCAGCTAACAAGAAAATAATCTAAGTTAAAGGAAGGCGGCAGGTGCAGAAATGAGTTGTTTACAGAAGTGTCAGCTCTGAACAATAAAGTGCTGCACATCAAAAATGTGAAAGGGTAAACTTCACTGCAGCCCCATGATTAAAAAACAGAGGAGGAAATTCACACCTACATCTGGGGGAAGACACAAAGCATTTGAAATTGAGCTCTGACAAGCCTGTACGCTGCACTTCTGGAGAAAAGACACAAAACATTTGAAACTGAGCTTTGACAAGCCTGTAAGATTCACTTTTTCTCTCAAAGTGACAGATCCCAGTCACTCCACCTCTCAGAATGGGAGAACAGTGCTGCTAGCTACCTGATGTCTTCTCAACAGGAAACCAAAGGTGATAAAAGCCTATCAGCAGAATGACCCAGACTCAGGGAGATTCAAAATGGCAAGAAGTTAGCAGAAAATTACCCTCTTCTCCATCATTCACAACAGCAGGATGTATTTATTCACAACACATGTACATGTGAGTCAGCGTGCAGTGAGAAACCACTATGCTAAGACTGTAACTCTTTAGCTAACATTTATTTAAAGAGTAGATAAATTAGAGATTATATTTAGGAGACTTGGTGTCCAACACTTAAATAGCAATGAGTGTGGTAGATGAACAGTTCAGTGAAATTAAGGGGCAATACCAGCTCTGTGTATAATCTCTCCTCCTTGTTTGTGTGGATCTTTTCCACAAGGACAGGGGAAAGAAGTATCAAAGATAGCTGTTAATACTGCACAAACTTTCTGGGGAACCCTGAAGGATCTAAAATAAGATATGAACTTGTTTTTTGATTTAAGTAAACTCAGATTTCAAGTTGGCAGTGCCCCCTAAGGTACCCAAATAGCTGAAGCAATACAGATCAGGAATCACGACCATTTAACCCTGAAGCAGCCTATTTCTGGGTTTCTGTGGGAACTCATTTATGGAGCCTTTCTTTACCCTACTATGGGTCGGGCTAATCAGTGTCCATTGGTATAGTGCACTGAAAGCTGTGGATAGAAGGAATTACTATAACTTCAACTCAATCTGACACTCAGTTTTAATAAAGAGAGGAGTAAGTGTTTTAAATTTGCCAAGAAATGATGAGATATGCTATGTTATGCTATGCTATGCTATGCTATGCTATGCTATGCTATACTGCAAGCATCTCCCACATGACAGAGGTTATGCACCTAACAGGTTCATGAAAACAAGCAGCAAACTAAAGGCAGGTTCATCCATTAGGATGTTGAATATTAAGGGATCTTAGCAGTAAACCTTTAAACAGAGACAGAGCTTAAAGCTGATGTAGTTTTCAGAGTCTCTGGGGCCTACTTTTTCTGATAGGGTTACTACTTAACTGGGAATTTGAGCCAACTGGTTCATTGCACCTTCATAATCTGACATGTTGCGTGGTACAACTGTGCTGTTAAGAGAGGTGTTCCCAGTCTGTAACATGCAGCATCTCATTCAAAAAACAACCCCTATCAAAAAACCCTTTTCTGCCTCACATGCCTCAGGGCCAGTGTGAGACACCAACATGTTAATCATGCTGCTTAATACGCTGTCTGGAAAGCGATCAGATACTATCAGAAAAACTCAGTATAAGAACCCATAGAGTGGCAGCAGGCCACACAGGGGCATCTACATGCCACGGCAGAGTAGCCCCATACTACCAATGGCCTCACTCTAGATGATGTGGCATTGCTGTGCAATGCTGAAACATCTCAGGTACCCTCACTCCCCTACACAAATGGATCCGGGGGGGGGGCTGGATACAGTGCCACTCAGACAGGGACTCACCCTCAGGCAATACCAGCGTGCCACCGGGACAGGCAGCCATATTCTCAGCGGAAACAGTGGAATAAGGCCCGCATGCCCTAGAAGCCTAGGGTCCCTTGCCTGGCCTGAAGGAACAGCTTCTGAGCCCCCTGCTCCAAGCTGAGAGATAGAAAAGGCACCCCTAACTTTTGCTTCTACTCAAAAAGCCACTGTACCAACTTCCAACCAGAGGCCCTGGGCGCTGGGGTGGAGGAAGCTACGGTTACCTTCAAGGAGCCCCTGAATCTCCTCAGGGATGAAGTTGCCTGGTGCCTGCATTGGGAAGGGCAAGGGAAACCGTCCCAAGGTGCAAAAACCTCCTGCTGCTATCCCTCAGGGGTAAAGACTGAGTGAGAAAGGAAGCAGGAAGGGCCAGTAGGTGGTGAAAAGAGGGGAGGAACTGTTGCAAAAGTACCTCCCCCTCTTCCTCCACTTGTTGCTGCTGCTACTTCATGAGCAACACCTAAACTGAGAGCCTCACTGGGAGTTAGGTACTGATCTCGCATTTGTTTTCAGTGTATATTTTATAGGAGTTCAGGGGATGTCACTTCTCAATAGGAATTAGGTGTGTAACTACCTTTGAGGGGCTATCCAGACTGCACCCTGCAAACACCTGCGTAGGGATGCAGCAGTAGGAATGCAATTGAAAATTCACTCTCCTCTACCTCAGTGATTCTCAACTAAGGTGTTGGGGCAGCCTAGGCTTGCACGCGATCCCTTCAAGGGTGCCACACAATGTCAGTACAGCTGGGTGTGCAAACACACTTAACACATGATTTACAAGATAAACTTTCTGTTTCAAATTGGAGTCCATAGCGTCAAAAAACATTCTGACTTGTTGCAGCCTTTCTGAGTTCTCTGCAACAGAAAAAAACTGCCCTATTATTTTTCCATAGGCAAAAATGAACGAAAACTAAGAGCTAGTATTTTCCAAGGGGTACCTCTAGCAAGGTTGAGAACTACTGCTCTCCTTTAATGGGGGAGAGTCCTAGGGTGTATATGCTATACAGCCTTTCAGATCTTCCTGCTTGTATAGGGAGAGCACCAGTCTCTGTGTGCATGTGTAAGCTTGTGACCCGTTGCTGTTTCGCACCCCAAGCCCAGGCTAGGCTCAGAGAAGGCATGAGGTTGTGTGTATCTTAGAGCAATGGTTTTCAACCTGTGGTCCATGGACTGCTGGGGGTCTGCAGATTATGTCGAGGGGGCCTGCGAAAGATGATTATGATCAATCAAAAGTGTGTGAATACCCACACACAGTTCAAAGGAGTCCACACCTCCATTTGAAATTTTTAGGGGTCTGCAAATTAAAAAGGGTGAAAACCGCTGTCCCAAAGCAAAGCAGGATCCCCTTCCTACAGACTGCAGGCAGAGAACTATATTCTGCTGTACTATCAATGCAACTTCCTACATTCTGTAGCAGAAAGGAATTGAATTCTGCTTTCTTGCAATGCATGTTCCTGTGCTTGGGCCTTGCCTGGAGAAAGAACTAAGTGGGTTGCTCCACTATCTCCATTCCTCTAACCCATTTTATTGACTGCAGTAAATACAAACTTTGTATTCCTGCATTCATTTTCAGAGCCCATAACAAAAAGCAGACATTGAATTTGATTAGCACACAATCGTATATCCCCTCATCTGCTTTTATATATGAACTGGGCCAAGCTGTCTGTGTGTGTACCCTGTCTGAATTATTCCTGAATTTCAGGATGTGTATTGACCAAAGCTGGCAACCCTTCCCTAACGGAATCATGTGCCCTGCTGACTTCACTGAGATGATCCATACAAGGTAGGTTAAGCTGTGCAGTTCCACATGAGACGATGCAGGTATGTGTCCCACCATAGTGATTTCTTCTTTTTTTTTTTTTGTGCTAGATAAACAGAACACAGGTGGCACATTTCTGTTGGGCTCCTGCAAATGGTTAGGCATGAGCTTAACTTCGTTACATTTGGGGCGATTCCTGGTTGAAAAGTTAAGCACCTATCTAAATGGTTATAAAATGAGCATCTTAGTACTTGATAGGTGCATCCTGTAAGAGGAAAGACATTGCAATGTTAGGCAACTAGCTTTGCACATAGGAGACCCAGGTCCAATTGCCTGCCTCTTGCTTAACCTCAGATAATCATCTTGTAACTCTGGGCCTCATTTCCCTACCTCACCAGTGGGCTGTAAGGATGTATAAATCAAATACTATGAATAATTTGAAGGGGGGGAGGGGATGTACAAGTCCGGTATGGTCTGGTAAATTAATGTGAATTGTGATTATCAAGAATGTCATGCCCTGCTTTCCGAGACCCAGGCACTCAAAACAAGAGGGAAAGGATGTGGTATGTTTAAGTCAGGTACCAATCAGATAAAGAACAAACATGAGATTAAGAGCTTGGATTGGTTTTGTTATGGATTTGGGCCACATGTGTTTCCATGTTTTACTGTTTTTATTTCATTGCAGAAGTGGATTAATAGATAGTAAACTCAAAACCATTTACCAAGTTGTTATATGGGGCTTCAAACTGAACTGTAACATTTTGCATGAAGCACAGTACTGTAATGACACACAACGAAATAAGACTTGCCAAAAGGAGCTAACTTTTGGCTCAAAAAGTGGAAGGTATAGTGTAATAAAGCCATAGGCCATCTGGTATATGTAGGTATTTCAGCCTGAAAGGGCAATGTTGCCATATTGTTTTCTATACACTGTGCCTTTATTGTGGTTTCCCTGCATGCTGCAGTGTCAACTGCCATTTTGTATTTCAGTTATAGAGAAAAAAACACTCTCTCTCTCCCTCCCCTTAAGGCTTCATATCTATTTTTGTTTTTTTCTCTAGAAAAACAAAAAAATAGATCTTCAGTGTCATCATTCCCACATCACCCCGCAGTGACAGCTGGGGACAGGCTCCCAGTCCTCCTACCCGAAATACTTGAGCCAAAGAAAAATCTCCAGTACCTGTCAGCAGTATAAAGCCCACGTGGTTCTGATTGCATTCAGAAAACTACAGTAGTATTGTGTATATGTGCATCCCCACATGTACAAATAGACACTTAGACAGCTATATATGTGAGTATATGAGTATAAACATACGTACAAATTATTTACATATTTACATGTATAAAATCACTAGCCAAATTCATTACAATGCACAAATAAAGTGCAGCTGCTTCCTGAGACTAAATTAAAAAAAAGAGGCGAGCCACATGTACCCTGGACTGATGAAACCGTTTCCAGATGTGCCAGCAAGACCAACAAACCGTGATCCATGCAAATCTCTGAGGATGACATCTTTATACAACTGCAGATTGGAGGGATCATTTCATATATAGCCTTTGTATCACCATAGCAACCTTTTGACAAACAATAACTAGAACTTGGTAAGAGAACTGATTAAGTCTTATAGATGTACTTTGCAGTGAGGATTGTTATTCAACCCATTTTCCTGCTGGGAAAACTGAGGCACGGGCAGTTAAATGGCCTGATTTTCAAAGATATTAAACACCATCAGTTCTGATTATTTATTGCCTCTGAAAATCAGGCCTAAATGACTTGCTGAAGGTCAGCAGCTAAGTCAGGAGGAGAACCCAAGAGTCCTGCCAAGCTCTCTGCACTAACCAGTCAACTTAAACACAGCTGAGAATGGAACCCAGGTGTCCTGACTTTCAGATCACCAGCAAACACAGCTTGCTTGCTTGCCACTTCAACTTCTTAGTATATGAACTGGATACAAATTTAGGGTGGTGGCAGGGGGAGGAGGCGGAGAAGATGATGGCAGTGACTGGTAAATTCCACTGCATAATTGTCATGAAGCATCAAGGTTTCTGTGCTGTAGATGCAATGCTGCCTCCCGACATGATAACAGCCCCTCCTTAATCATATTAGGGCCAGGTTCAGCAGACAGCCTCACTCCTAATGATATTCTGTTAAATGGACAAATTCCTTTGAAGGCTTGTCTTGCTTTGAAATCCAATTTCACAGGAAGCCAGATCTGATTGGGGGTAGCTATGGAAACCAAGCAGGGCAGCCTTTGAGGAGCTGAGAGATGCAAGGTAAAATGTGATAGTCAGAGTCCTTTACTGCTCTGTCGGAAATATCAAAGGATCTGGAGAGGTTGGCAGGAGACATGTCCCTGTTATGGGCTGTTCTGTGTGGCTGGGTACCAGGCGTCTGTCAGTGGAGGTAAGCAGCCAGCTGTCCTGTCACACAAGCTGCAGGTGGAGCTGAATACACAAAACCATAGCTGTACAGCCTTTAGAGTTCTTTTTTTTTCTCCTCTAATACAGCAGAATCTCAGCTCTCCCCTCCCTGCCATTCTAAAAGGTTAACAACAAAAGAGTAACAAGGTTAAACCACAAAGCCCTGGCTGATAACAGTCCTTTCAAGTGGCTGGACTGAAATTAATCTGAAATTTCTTGTAATTAGATAAGATAAGGATGTGCGTGCTCTCACACAGACCCCGGGATACCCTTTCTCTAGAGGCATTACACAGGATAAGAACAGGGGATCTGCTAAACTGGATCAGATTATTTGTTCATCCAGACTGGTGTCCCAGCATCTTTTGCACATCTCAAGACCTTTTGTTTTCTAGTTTGATATTGTAGCTTTTCCTGGAGTGTGCTAGGCCACTGGTCTGTCCATACCAATATAACAGCTCTTGCCAGTTCAGATCACGGTGTTTCTTCTGCCTTTCCAGTACAAACCATTGGTCCATCTCTTCCTGAATGTCAACCCCTACAATTCCAGATCAGACTTTTGGTCCATCCAGTGCTTCTGTCAGTGACCAACGCTTTAGAGGAAGGCAATCCCAGACTGCATCTGGTCACTTGAATAATGTATTTTGGCTTACTGATCAGATATGCCGGGTTGAATGATGCAGTTTGATAATCCTAAAGATTATGTAATCATGTCATTTTTATTATCCAATATCTTATGTCAGGAGCCCTTTCTGAATGAGTCATTCAGGAAAAATATGAATGTAAAGTGTCCTGCTTGGTCTTCTCCTGTTGTATTGCTTTGCTTACCTACCTCTTCTGCTCCAAAAGTATCTGAGAGCTGTTCAGGTTCTTTGGGTGAATCTGATATATTAGACCAACTAAATAGTTGGAGAACAATTTTTAAGCAAGCTTTTGGATTCAAAAACCTTTTGTCAGGCTAAGGAAGTTTCAGCAGTTGATGTGTGCTCTTCCTGGATGGAATGAAAAGCAAAAAAGCCAGAGGCTGGGCTGGTATGCATACAAGACAGGCAGTCAGTGAAAATGAGAGCTGTTCAACACTTACTGGAACCCAAGGAAAAGAATTAGCACCAGAATCAGACTCTGAGTTGTAGTAACTAGACATGGCTCCACAGCAAAACTCTGTCCATTTCCAAACATCTTCAGACTTGCTCAGATCAGGATCCAAATTTTGCAGCTGGGAATCAAAGTAGATCAAATAATAACCCCAGGTCTAAGTCTGAACTGTAAGTCAGGCTGTCCTCAATGAAGTGTATCTCCACTGTTATTAATGATTACTTGTATCGTGGTAGTAGAATAGAAACCCAGCCATGGACTGGTATCTTGTTGCACTAAGTGCTGCACAAGTAGAAAACAAAAAGATGTTTCCTGATCCTACCTTACTGACTTGACAGTCTGCAAAATTGGAACTCCTGCTTTGCCTTGGAATGCCAGACACCCAGCTTCCTTCACCTTCCAAGCACGCTACAAAGTCCAGGTTTCCTTTGTGTCTGTTGAAGTGATTGAATATGTGAGTTGAAGTGAACATATTTATGGGCAAGCTTGTGTTCATACGATCGTAGGAAAATACGGCTAGAAGGGATCTCGCAAGGTCATCCAGTCCAGCCTCCTGCTGAAGTAGCATCATCCCTGACTAGACCATTCCAACCAAGTGTCTGTCTAACCTGCTCTTGAAAATTTCCAAGGATGGAGATTCCACAGTTTCTCTAGGTAGCCTGTTGCAATGCTTGACCACCCTCATAGTCAGATGGTTTATGTTGTAATTTTTTCACTTGTGGGAGAGGTGTCCCAAGCAGAGTATGGCACCTCCTCATACATACTTCAAATCAGTGGTACTCAACCTTTTGACCCTGTGGGGCAACTATGTGGCACAGGGCCATTCTGTGGGCTGGATCAGGCCCCACGCTGCCTCTGCCTAGTCCTACATGCCTGGATCTGAAGTGTGCTGCCCCCCACAACACACACGCACCCACACACCCTGCATGCTGGGTAGGAGCCCTGGGACTGTACCACCTCTACCCAGTCCTGCATACAGGGATTGGGCTCTGGGACCCTGCACTGCCTCTGCCTGGCCTCATGTGCCAGGATTGGGCCTTGCACTCCCCTGCATGTCAGATCTAGCACACAGGGCCTCAGCCTGTAGGGCTCCCCACAGACCTATAGGGACCCCTGTGGGCTGGATGACAAGGCACTGGATCTGGCCCAGGGGCCAGGGGTTGAACACCCCTGCTTTAATAATGAATAAAACCCTTCCCATACTGTGATTAGGTACATAGTATCTAAAGGCCTAAGTTTAAGTTGGGTTCCATTGTGCTAAGCTCTGCACAGCACACACTAAAAATCCTACCTTAAAGAGCTTATAGTGTAAATGGATGAGGCAGAGGTATCATTGGAAAGAAACCAATGGTGGAGACTCACCTAAGATCACAAAGACCAGTGACAGAGTGTAAGTCTCTCTAGACTCGGAGCAAGTAGTGGATCACACTGCCCCTCTACCAATAACACCCATAGACACGAGTTCAAATTCTGCTCCAGTATTATGCCACCACTCCCCCAAAACAGAGATATAAGTCAAAGCAGCATTTGCCCATGTTTAGTTTACACAGAGGAGAGGACAGCTTATTTGCTGGTTAGCCCAGAAATAGGAGACCTGAGGTCAGTTCCTTGCTCTGCTACCAATTTTCTATATGGCCTTGGGCAAGTCACTTTGTCCCTTTTCCTCTCCAGGAGCCTCAGTTCTTCACTTGCCAAGTGGGGACAATAGCACTGTCCTGCCCCAGGTGTCATTATAAACATAAATATATTAATGACTGGATGGTGCTTAGTAAAGAAAGAAGTAGAATGGTGTCCTAAAGCAGCATTTTCAACCTTTTTTGTATCAGGACCCACTTGTAAACATCAATGGCCAGTCCTGCCCCAGTGCCCCTAACTCCGAACCCATTGCCCTCAGGTCCTAGACCCCAAAGTGTGGGATGGGGCAGGGGCCCAATCAGTCCCTTGCAGGCTGGAACTCTGCTGGCCTGCAAAGGAAAAGCCATGGTTTCCCACATTTTTCTCCTTTAAAGAAGAATCCTTTGTTAAAGTTTGTTCACAACCCTTTCACATATTTTTGCAACACTTTTGGGCCATGACCTACAAGTTGAGAAACACTGTCCTAGAGGACTCCCTTCTATGCCTGTGTCATGGACAGGAACAGTTGTGCTGCTGGACTGCTAACGGTGTTTAACAAATGTTACTGGAAACCTATCAGACAGGATATGGCTTTGAGATGTAAAGCTGCTGGCACTGGTTGGGCACTTAGAGGACAAGCAGTTCTGGGAAAGAAAGGCATAGAAAAAACAGGAAGCCAGGCAGGTTGAAATGTGAAGTGAGAACAACCCTTACGCAGCCTGTTGTTCCTCAGGCTGACTGATGGGTTTGGGTTTAATGCAAAGGTGGTTATTGATCCCTTGCTGTTTGGTCACAATGTATGATGGAGCTGCCCTCTGCCCTGTAGATGCGCTGTAGCACCTCTGCTTCTTTCTCCCATTCCCCATCAGCTTGCTTTAATGACTCTTTTATTGACAACACTGAGTCCTAATGAGGAGGAGTACTGCACACTTCATTAAGGCTGCAGAGTGGATGCTTTCTACCAGCAACCATGGCTGGTGGCTGCAATCAGGGCTGAAGAAGGGAGGGATGGAGAAATTCAGGCAGCCTTGGGATCCAGGTTCTCCTCAAGAGAACCCAGAGGAGGCAGCTATGCAGTAAACAAACAGCTGCAGCACAGGCCACTGCTAAGGACAGAAGTGGGAGGGAAAACATCTAGGTGGAGAGCAGGCCCAGGTAGTCTTCATCTGGCGGAGTGGGCTAAAAATTCATTACATTTAAAGACACAGACACTCACAGAGGGTATGTTAACATTGCAATCTAAAGGTAGAATTGCAGCTTGCATAGATATAACCCAAGCAAAATTTAAACTAGCTGGCTTGGGTACTAATAATAGCAGAAGTGCAACAGCATAGGGTACAGTAGGTGCTCTGCCTACGCTGGGTTTAATGCAGCATTTAATGTTACAGTACCAGCCCCCCAGCTGGCTAGTTTAAGTTAGCCCAGGAATGTCTGCACAAGCTGATATTGAACCTTTGGATTGTAGTGAAAATACGTGTAGGAAGATGATTCCCTCATAAAAAAGATTCATGTGCTGGATTCACAGGTTCCCAGTTATCATGCTTCATGATTCTGTTCTCCATTCTGGTGCTTCCTACCAAAAAGCTTCACTTTTGATGCAGTCAAATCCAGTCATACTGCTGTGGGAGAGTTGGATAATGCATCAGGGGATGACTCTTTTTAGTATATGCAAGCCACGTACCCTTCCTTGAAAGAGTTAATCTGAGAACTGTCACTTGCAAAGGCTGTTGGAAGCAGTGTTATGTGGTCTAGGCACAATCAGCAGTTCCTGGAGAGGTAATACATTTCATATGGGATTCTACTGGGTGGATATCAAGTGTGTGGTGGGTTTTTTGTTTTCTTTTGAAATGGCCTAGACCAGTGGTGGCCAATCTGCATTACAGGTGCCACAAGTGGCATGGGCAGCTTCTGTGTGGCATGCAGGAGATTGGGGAGGGGACAGGCATTGCAATACAGTGGCAGATGGGGCAGAAAGCAGAGCAGAAATAAGGCAGGGAGCAGAGGTCTAGAAGCAGAAAGCAGAGTAGCAAATTGGAGTGGCCGTCAGGGAGGGTGTAGGGCTAATTTGTGGCACACCTAGATTGGCCTTGACTGGCCTAAAAATTGGTCTTTAGCATGTATAGGTTGGCTCATGTATTACTAATGTTTATTTTTCTAACTTTCCCTGGTACCCAGTGCAACAGTGCCTTGTCTCTTCTGTACTGACTGATAAGAAGAACATAAAATATAATGTGCCCCTGCCCCACAAATCAGAATGGTAGCATTGTATACCCACTTTTCCTAGTGCAAATGACTGCACTGGGTTTAGGGCAATAGAAAATTAACTCCCTGATGTCTGGATAAGAGTGCTCTGATCTGGATCTGGATTAAGTTTAAGTTAAGGATCAGGGTTTATGTCTGAAGCTGTTCTGGGACTAATGTTGAGGGTTGACTCTAATAGGAACAAAACCTCATGGGCAGTTCTTACGTATTTTCAGTCCCAAATTGAACCATTTGCTCATGTGAGATTACTGCCATCTTGGACTGTAATTCTGCAGGAAGAAGTGTTCTTGTGAGACTTTGGTTAGTTCTCACCTGGAAAACAAGCTGCTATCTGAACCACATATCAGGGGCACAGATTTTGATTTGGGAGACTGACTCCTACCTTGCAGAAGAGATTCAAAGATAAGGTTCTAGTCTGGAGTTAGCGCTATACTTTTCTGTTGCCTCAGTCTCCACACCCGCTATCAACATAAAGTCCATCTGTATTAACATTCATAAATCTCCATCCATCATGCAGTTCTGCTTCATTTGTTGAGCCATTTTCTGGACACTTTTATGATGTATTGTTTGATTTTATTAACAGAAGTGGAGGTTTAAAACTCATTGAATTCCCATAGCTGCTTTGCCCTGTAACCCTACCCGCCTTATCAAATCCTTGCTTAATGAAATGCAAGCTTCTAACTTAATGGCCTTTGTATTGTGCTATAAGGAGTGACCCTTATGTTAGCCGATAGATGAGAATATTTTGAGATTTGTAAGTGAGCATTTGGAGAGAGAGGTGAGTCTATGACATGATCTTTCCCAGGCGCAGAGAAAGGGAGAGCTGTTATAAAGCTCTGTGATAAGGGATGAGCATAAAAGACTTGGGGGCTGGAAAGCAAAGGGCCAAGTCAAAGGCTAGAGGTAGTCAGTTTTGGTTTTCCTGTGGAAAACATTAATGTTTTTTATTGGAATTTCAAAACCAACCCCCCCCCCCCAAAAAAAAAGGTTGAGAACCTAATTATCTTACCTAAAATATTTTGCTTTGGAAATACTGCTGCTCCATTAATGGGAGTGATAATTCAGGTGCCTCCTGCTCCCATTTACTCTGAACTGAGCTCTTTCACTTGACCATGTCTTCCCTCAGGACCCACTACTCCTGGCCCTGGTGCATCATAGGAGGTATAGTCTGTCTGTGGAGCATGGTACATACAAATGAGTGAAAACATGGGTGGATCTAGGATTTTGAAAAGGGAATTTCAAATAGTGTGGCACATCATGTATAAAACACAACACATTTTCCTCCAGCTGAAGGGAAGCTGCTAGTTGTTTTACATTTAATATGCGTTGGGGCTAGCACTATATTATTCAGTTTAAGATCAAAGCAAAAACAAATATAACTATTGAAATGTGCACCAATTTGCTAGATTATATATCAACTTTAAAAAAAACACAACAAGGTGAGCAGAAAATAGTCAAAAATATGTATTAGTCCTGCAGTCATAGTTAATTGTATGTCTCTTACTCATAATAAAGTTTATCCTTCCTCAGAGTCTTGACAGGACCTCCAGTACTTCACTGGAAGTCATTTCTACACCAGAGTTAATATTACTATACCTGAGCTACAATTTTTAGCTAAAGCTAAAAACAATCTGCAGGGTTGTAAAATAGAAGAGACATTACCAGGAGTGGCTAACAGACAGCAAAACTGCAGGGAAAGGATTAGTTTGAACAGTGAAACATCAAGATCATTAAAGAAGAGAGAGGGCTGGGAACATGAGGCAACTAAACCAAAACATCCATGGGGCCCAGCAGCAGCATGTCCAAGTAAATGCATTGCGGTTTTTTGTTTGCCATAGTTTGATTTAGGGTCTTTTTTGACAAAAAATAAATTCCATAGAATACAGACACTTTTCTTGAAGGGAAAAATAACTGATTTAGTAAAAAACCTAATATTTTAACCAGAAAACATTTAACATACATGCTTTGACCAGCATTAGTTAAAAGCAGACTTGTCATGAAACAAATGCAACAGCAGGGGTCAGAGGCCACTTGGCTGGAAGTTATGCCTGCCTCATCACCCTGCAAAGCCCCTGAGGTATGAAAGTTGCCTTTTCCCCAGTGTATGTTCACTTCTGTCTTCACTCCTCACATTCCCATCATTACTGTGCTGTATCATCTCAGGGCTTCAGCATACCATTCCCTAGAGAACTTCTTGCTGAGCACACACAAGAAAAGGGAGAAAATCTGCCAGGGTTTCATGACAATCCAGTATTTACTGTGACAGTTAAACTTAATGATATGGGAGGCTTGTCACACTGCATTACAAGGTCATTATCTGTGGACTTGGATATGGGATGGCTTACTATTAATTAAATGCAAAAATGACTGTGGTTAGGTGGCAGTCTTATATACTAGAAATACAGAAGATACCTCAATGCAAGAGATTGCAGCTTTCTTCCCCATCATTTTCTTAAGTTTGGTCTTTCCTCTTCATGTTTATCAAGCAATCAATGATGGTTTGCAAAGTGCTTTGAGATCTGACAATCAAAGAGTCTGTGTTATATATGTACAAAGTATTATCACATTTGCTGCGTTACAAAGCATACACTTTCTTCCAAAAGCAAAAGAATGCTGGCTTGAAAAATAAGCCATGATTTGTGTGGCTGTAATTTTCTCCTCCTCCTTTTGGCTATCCCCCTTCTGTTTGCACTACTGAGGCCTTACCTGGAGTACTGTGTCCAGTTTTGGGCCCCATGCTTCAAGAAAGATGTAGAGACTGTAAAGGTCCAGAAGAGAGTGACAAAAATTATTAGCAGCCTGTGAAACGGGACTTAGGAGGAAAGTCCAAAAGAACTTGGGGGCAGGGGGAGGTTTGATAACAGTCTTCAAAAGGCGATACCCAAAAGGCGATTACAAACAGGATAAAGCTAGACATTTCTCTGTAGCTGTAAGGTACAGGATTAGGTGCAATGGCTTCAACCTGCTGCAGAAGAAATTTAGATTGGAGATGAGAAAGAACTTTCAGGCTATGATGGTGGTTAAGCATTGGAGAAGGCTACCTAAAGAAGTTGAGGAGTCTGTGTCCCTGGAAGATTCAAGAGCAGGTTAGAGAGACATTTGGGTGGGATGGTTTAGTCAGGGATGATCCTGTCTTGAGCACTGGGTTGGACTAGATCACCTCATGTGTAGGGACTTCTGTAAATCACGCCAGAAGTGCTCCCTGCAGTGATACGTTTAATGTTTTTCATTTCACTGCTTGTGCCCCCTCCACCCATGATTGGCGGAGGGGCCCCACCACCCAGGATATTTGCTGTTGATTGCCAGGGAAGTGAAAATTATGGTTTTAAATAAAGGAAGAAAGGAGAACAGCCGTGTCTGGATCCTGGACTTCAGAAAAGCAAACATTGACTCCCCGATGGAACTGATGGGCAGCATCCCCTGGGAAGCCAGTCTAAGGGGGAAAGAAGTCCAGGTGACCTGGTTGTATTTTACTGAGAGTGCAGGAACAGGGCCAAGGGGCCTTACTAAGGGCTCAGGAGCAAACAATCCCGATGTGCAGGAAAAATAGCAAATATGGCAGGCAATCAGCTTGGCTTATCAGAGAACTCTTCAGTGAGCTTAAACAAAAAAGGAAGCTTACAAGAAGTGGAAGCTTGGGCAGATAACTTGGGAGGAGCATAAGAATATTGCTTGGGCACGCAGCGATGAAGTCAGGAAGGCTGAAGTGAAATTGGAGTTGCAGCTGGCAAGGGACACGAAGGGTACAAGAAGGGTTTCTTCAAGTAGGCTAGCAACAAGAGGAAGATTAGGAAAAGGGTGGGTCCCTTACTGAATGTGGGAGGTAACTTAGTGACAGATGAGGGAGAAAAGTACTCAGTGGCTTTTTTACCTTGTTCTTCACAGGCAAATTCGGCTCCCAGACTACTGCAGAGGGCAGCACAGTTTGGGGAGAAGGTTTCATAGATTTCATAGACATTTGGGCTGGAAGGGACCCCGGAGGATCATCAAGTCCAGCTCCCTGCCCAAGGGCAGGAAGTCAGCAGGGATCATAGGATCCCAGCAAGATAAGCATCCAAATGTGTTCTGAAGGCGTTCAAAGTGGGTGCTTGAACCGCCTCAGGTAGCAGTCTGTTCCAAACCTTGGGTGCCCGGATAGTGAAAAAGTTCTTTCTTATGTCCAGCCTGAACCGGTCACAGTGGAGTTTGTGACCATTCGATCTTGTCATTCCTT
>NW_017729031.1:118032396-118036119 GCF_001723915.1 Gavialis gangeticus | reverse complement strand
GTGAATTCTAGCAGGCAGTGGTCACTGTTGCCCAGGGGGTTAAGCACCTTTGAAAACTTGTGGCAATCAAGGGAGGTCTTGGATGATTGGAAAAGGGCAAACTTTAGTGCCATCTTTGAGAAAGGGAAGGAGGATCCAGGGAACTACAGACCAGTTGGCCTCACCTCAAACCCTGGAAAATCATGGAGCAGGTCCTCAAGGAATCCATTTCTACGCACCTGGAGGAGAAGAAAGTGATCTGGAACAGTCAGCATGGACAAGGCAAGTCATGCCTGACCAATCTGATTGTTTTCTATGATGAGATGTCTGGCTCTGTGGATGTGGAGAAAGCAGTGGATGTGATATAACTTAACTGTAGCAAGTCTTTTGACATGGTCTCCTACAGTATTCTTGCAAGCAAGCTAAGGAACTATGGGTTGGATAAATGAACTATAGGGTGGATAGAAAGCTGGCTGGATTGCCAAGTTCAATGGGTAGTGATCAATGGTTCGAGGTCTAGTTGGCTGCTGGTATCTAGTGGAATGCTGCAGGTTTTGGTCCTGGGGCCAGTTTTGTTCAATATCTTCATTAACAAAGATAATATGAAAGATGGGATGGAGTGAACCCTCAGCAAGTTTGCAGATGACACCAAACTGGGGGGAATTCAGAGTGACCTAGACAAATTGGAGGATTGGACCAAAAGAAATCTCATGAGGTTCAACAAGGACAAGTGTAAAGTCTTGCACTTAGGAAGGAAGAATCCCATGCACCACTACAGGCTTGGGACCACCTGGCTAAGCAGCAGCTCTGCAGAAAAGGACCTGGGGGTTACAGTGGACAATAAGTTGGATATAAGCCAACAGTGTGCCCTTGTTACCAACAGCATACTGGTCTGCATTAGTGGGAGTGTTGCCAACAGATCGAGGGAACTAATTGTTCCCCTCTATTTTGCACTGGTGAGGCTGCATCTGGAGTACTATGTCTAGTTTTAGGCCCCACATTACAGAAACGATGTGTACAAGTTGAAGACAGTCCAGCAGAAGGCAATGAAAATGGTTAGGGGGTTGGGGCACATGACATACAAGGGGAGGCTGAGGGAACTGGGCTTATTTAGTCTGCAGAAGAGAAGACTGAGGGGAGATTTAATAGCAGCCTTCAATTCCTGAAGTGTGGTTACAAAGAGGATGGAGCTAGACTGTTCTCAGTGGTGACAGATGACAGAACAAGGGACTATAATGGTCTCAAGCTGAAGCAAGGGAAGTTTAGGTTGGATATTAGGAAAGACTTTCTCACTAGGAGGGTGGTGAAGCAGTGGAATGGGCTACCTAGAGAGCTGGTGGAATGTCCATCCTTGGAGGTTTTTAAAGCCAAGCTCAACAAAGCTTTGGCTGGAATGATCTAGTTAAGGATGGTCTTGCTTTGAGCAGGGGATTGAATTAGATTGCCTCCTGAGGTCCCTTCCAACCCTAATTTTCTATGAGTCTATGTGACGAACTTTAGATACATATGTTGCCCATTTAACTTAGTGAAAATAGCTTTTTGAAAAGGGCCCAGCTTAGCAAATTAGTGCTTCCTACCTCTTCAATTTCTGGACCTGAATTGAAAGTGATTTGTAATAAAGTTAGAGGGCAGCACTTCTCTGTGCATGTTTGCTAAACAAAGCAGAAAGCAGAGTGGTATCCAGTTGCATTAACAAGGGATAATGAGTAATAGATAGCAGACATAGTCTGCTCTGCCAAAGTCAACATTTCCTGCTATAGGAAGCTATGTGTGTGTAAACATGAAATGTGCAGTGTGTGCAAACAGACAGCATTATATGTGGGTGAGTCTAAACAAAAGCAATTCATGAGTGTGTGTGTAGACACAGAGCACCTTGTTTTTGTATGCATAAATAGCAAGCATAGGACCTTGTTACATGGTAAATTTAGGTGGCTTCTGGACCTCTTAACCCTTGGATTGGCTGCACAGTAACACCTTTAAGTGGTTTAAAGCACTCATGATTCAATTTAAAATTATACTACTCCAGGACAGGATTATCTCTAATCCACCTGATTTGGCTCCTGTTCCGTGGGTGTGGCTTCTCCCTACAGCTATTCTGCTCAAGCTGAAGTCCTTCAGCATCCCAGGATGCAGTGGCCCCTTCTGCACAAGGGCACAGAGGGGCCAGGCACCACAACTCGCCCAGTGGGGCACTGGGTACATTGAGCACTGCAGCCCTGGAGCTGCAGTGCCTCCTGCTGCCACCCAGGCCAGCTTGCTGCTCCCACTGGTGGTGGCCCAGGGAGAGTGAACTCCAGAGAAAAAAAAGGTCAGGCCACTACAAGCTCAGGTGACACCTGGCCAGCTGGCAGCTCACTCCCCCACACCTCAGTTGGACAGACTGCCAGCCAGGGGGGTGCTACCTGAGCTCCAAGGAGCCCAATCCTTTTTTTCTCCAGAACTCCTCCACCCTGCCACCACTGGCTAGGCTGCCAGCCAGCTGGGTGCCCCCTGAGCTCTGAGGGGCCCAATCTTTTTCAGAGCTCAGGCAGCACCTGGCTGGCAGCCCAGGCAGGGGTGGTGCTGGAGGGGGTGGGGAGGGGCTGGCTCTGGAGAAAAAAAGGATTGGGCAGGGAGCTGAAGCAGGGAGTTAGCCTGGATAGCGGCAGGAGGTAATGTGCCACTGGGTACTTTGGGGCTTTGGCATTAAAGTGCCTGGCAGGACCAGCCTCTCGCTCCTGGTCCTGCCACTAGTTCCTAATCCTGCCCCTGCTGACCAACATCATAGTAGCAAGTCACAGCTGTGCAGGTGAAGGACAGTAAGAGATAGTGTTTCACATTAAGGTGCAACTGCTCCACTAAGATGAACAACACTAAGCTGATTAAGATTTGTTTGGCTTGCACTGTAAGGTGTAATAAGGTCCACAGTGTATGCCTGTATCTCCTCTTGCAAGGTGCAAAATCATGAGTAACTCCAGTGAGAGCAAAAGAGTTACTTCAACATAAATGGATGTAAGGAAGAGAAGTCAGTCTTTACATGTACACAGAGAGCCCTGTGTGTGTGTGCATACTTGCATTTGTTCATCTTTATGCAAACTGTAAGTCTAACAGTAAGTAAATAGCTAGTTACCTATGTATTAAAAATCAGATTCTTTGGCTTCAGTCTGCTTCAGTGACTTGCCTAAATTCTGCAGCAGAGCTGGAAACAGACTTCAGTGTGTCAAGCACAAAAAGGTGTTTTCTCTCTTAAAAGTCTGTAGAAGCAGTTCTGTGGCATAACTACAGGAGGTTGATAGAGGCAACTGCCCCAGGTGGTAACTTGAGGAGCCGAAAAAAACAGCTACCACCGGCAGCTGCTCAACAGCATAGCAATGTGGGTATATGGCCACATTGCTAAGCTATTGAGGCAGATAGTCATGTTAGTTTGAAGGCAGGCAGAAGGCAGGGTAGGGCAGCACCATGGACACTAATTGGTTCAGAGAGGCATAAGCTTTCATCCGTGACAGTCTACTCCATCACATGCTATCATCACGATGGAGTAGGCTGATGCCTTTGAAAGTTTATGCCAGTCTGAATCAGTTAGTCTCTAACGGCACCTATATATGTGTTTCAGGGTGGTGGGTATTTTAATTAGAGTGGCTTTCAGGAGCCACTGTATTGAAAATGCCTGCAGTGTCTTGTATGCAGCACCCCACATTTCAAAATGGTAACTGGTGCTTTAATTAAAGCGCATTTGATGAGTTTTAATTAAAGCCCCCCACCACC
>NW_017729031.1:118016161-118027396 GCF_001723915.1 Gavialis gangeticus | reverse complement strand
TTCAGGGTGGTGCGTATTTTAATTAGAGTGGCTTTCAGGAGCCACTGTATTGAAAATGCCTGCAGTGTCTTGTATGCAGCACCCCACATTTCAAAATGGTAACTGGTGCTTTAATTAAAGCGCATTTGATGAGTTTTAATTAAAGCACCCCACCACCATTTTGAAATACAGGGATGCTGAATATCCAATGCATTGAAAGTGTCAGAGCACATATAAAAGTATCTGAAGTTGTTCACCCTGCCTTCTGCTTAAAACTCAAAAGACCACCAACAAATAGAACCAGCACAGGCAGAGGCTGTGCAAACTTTCCATACTGCCATCTCAAGGTGCCTCTGTTTGGACTTGGAAGGAATGGCATTAATAGTGAGAAAGAAGTTCAATCTCCTGTGCAATACTTGGCTCATCCAATCATTAACCCCTTTGTTGAGCCATGACTTAATGCAAATTGTTGGGAGAGGTTTTGTGATTACAGGATTTGTATAGGATTTGTGCTAAAGCTCAGACAACTCATTTCAGGTATGAAATGAGTTGGGCCTGATTTGACTTGGTGACCTAGAGGTGAAAGGTGGAATATCTCATTACCAGTCTCTGGAGCTCACCTGCCCCTTAACAAATCAATAATTTTGAATATGCCAGCTTTTGACTTCTTTGTCATGTTGTTACAAATGACTTGTTGATTCAAGAAAAAGGTTGTATATTACTTACCTTGTCTGTTTTACTTATGAAAAAGTCCCATCAGTGAAGGCCTTTCACCTTTTTTTCTAATGGGTCTCTTTCCTCTTTTCTTAACGTTTTCCTATAAAGGTTCTTTATTCTTCCCTTTTCTACTAATGCCCTGCACCTAGTCTAATCTAATTAATAATCCCATTAAGGATTTAAAAATTAGTTGTTTGGAACAGGAGCCTTAACTTCATGCTTGTCTCTAAAGATCAACCTATGGGATCGATGGATCCTTTCTGTCTGTCTGTCTGTCTGTCTGTCTATCTATCTCATTATGACTTAAGAATGCATGCTTCTCTCTTCCTCTACAGAAGAATCACTTTTTCTCTTATTTCTTCTGATCTGATGGTCTGTTACTTTATAATGCATTTCCCTGTCCTTGACTTTACCATTCCTCCCTGTTTCTTCACCCCTGCCTCTAGGGCAAGGGAAGGTTATTTAAGGTGAAAGAAAGGACAGCAGAGAAGCATCACAGGACCCAGTAGGGAAGTTGATGCCTTGGTGAGATGGTGTTTACCTCTCAGAAGGGTTCCCTCCTGCTTCATTCTGTCTCTCCCTCTGTATTTGCATGGCTTTAAGGGGCAGATGCACACATTAAAGCATATGGAGATGTAATCTGCCAGGATTACAAGAGTTTACAATTCCAAGTAAAAGAGTTACAAAGACCAGATATCAAACACAGGGCCAGCTAATTTTGGATTCCCACTGATGCCTTTTCTTCTTTACCTCCTCCTGACCCAACTGATCGCCCACTCATGGCTCTGTGTGCTCTGTCTACAGTCCTCAAACTAATCATTCTTTTTGTGCCCGAACAATGGATCTCTTACACTGAACTGGTCTTTGGAGGCTGCTTAGCTAATACACAAGCAAGAGAACAGCCACCAGCACCTATGCATTCCTTCTCTCTGAAGATAAATTCAAAGGGATCTGAGACACAGATAATCTTTCCTTAGGCACTAGATTTTTTTCTTGTCTTTTTACTCCCTTAATGACTTCTTGGTTCCTTTTTATTCTTGTCCATTGTTTTGTTGATTACCTCTCATAGTCAAAAGATCCCAGACCAGTAAGTTAGATAGACTGCAGTGTCCCAATGAACGTTATTTCAATTTATTATTTATATGACAATAATGCTTGAAAGCCCTGTCACAGATCAGGAACCCATTGCACTAGGTGCTGTAGAAATGCAAAACAAAAAGACAGTACCCGCCCCAAAGAAAGGGAGTTATACTGCAAGAAGCAATGGATGGATGCAGGCAGACAAGGGAGAACAAAGAAACACAGAGACAATATAGGTCAGCAGAAAAGACCAGCAGCCTTGTCACTGTCAAGATATTTCTGGGTGTCATGGCAAAGGGGAATTTTAGGGAGAGATCTGAAGGGTTTAGTGATGCTGCCAGTGAATTCAGGGGCAACATTTCCCTTGACTTGAAAAGAAAGCATTTTTAAATTAACCCCACACTTCACCTAATGGGAATGGCACTCAGCCTTTAAAAGTGGTAAAAAGAATAGTTTAGTGGATACATGTACCCAGTACTCCTTTAAGATCCCTGTAATCATCATCTGATTTTCAGTTTTGCTCCTCCTGCCCAATTCCACCAAGTGCCCTTCATTTATCACTCAACTCTTTGCCTTGATCTTTGATTCTCATCTTGATATGGTTTCGCACCTCCTTCTCTTAAGCCCTGTAGGGCAAATCAGTATTCCCAGCTTTCATCTCTTTTTGTCAAGGTGTACATACTTTCTGTCAGGGTACATACCTGGGTCTCCATCATCAGATCTGAGCTCAGCTCACCATCAGTAGAGTTTATGTTACAACAAAGAGGGATCCAAGGCACAGGAGAGCTATGGTTTTGTCCACATAGCACAATGTAGAGTTGTCTAAGTCAACACAACCACTGAAAGCAGTGTACCTACATTAGTCTGGAACAATTAAGTGATTTGCCCACGGTCAAAAAAAAAATGTTGCGGCAAAACCACAAGGTCAGCTAAATCTCAGGCCAGTACTTGAACCACAAGATCCCTCCCCATCCTTTGTGCCTCTAGTCCCCCTCCCAGCAAGCTGCACTTATCACAGGCACCTTTCTCCTGCTGTTCATCCTGCCTCCCTCAGCCAGTCCCCAACTCCCAGTTCTCCTCTGTCTTCCACCAAGCAATCAGAGAATCATGTCTGTGAGAGGAGCAGAGAGAGCAGCGCAGAGGTCCCATGTCAGTTTTATTTACCTTCATAGCATTCCCTTCCATTGCTTAACAGAATAGTTTTATACCAGAGAAAATTGGAAGCTAAATAGTTGCCTGTCAGGTAGTGTCTGTCGTCTGTGTGAGTAGCTGACATCATAGTCAGCTGCACTGTCAGCCATGTCTGTGCTGAGTATCAGTCTTAGCCCCAGAGTCCTCTCTGATGCTCTTTCTCTCTGCCTTAGTATTTGCAACGGGTGCTACCAGGGAATTCTGGAATATGGCAACACGGCAAAGTTTTCCATTCACATATACATCCATCGCATATACTTCATGCTAGCTGTCAGGAGATGAAAGCTCTGGAATCTAGGAGCCCTAGTTGGAGGAAGTCTAGTACACCAGGCAGCCGATGACCCAGCACCGCATCCATCCCTAATGCGATTAAATTGAAGCCAGTGGAATTATGCCAGAGATGAATGCAGCCCAAAATATCTAGAGGAAGATGAAGAGTACAATCAAAGCAGCTAACAGGGTAGGAAGACAGAAAGCAAAACTGCCTCTGGAGCAAACAAAAGGACTGGGAAGCCAGATCTGTTTCAGAGTGGGGATAAGAGCATGGGGTTTTGATGGATCCAGAAAACTACTGCACGTTGCATAAAGACTTCCCTCTGTAAAGATCCGGGTTTGTCTCCCTCCTCTTTATATAAGTCATACAGCAAACTTAGATTTGCTTGATACAGACAAGTGAGCTAACTTCGTCTTTCTTTCTACCAAACCATCTATCTGTCTCTCAGAATTGTCAGTCGAGCCTCCAGGATGTCAAAGGGAATTAAATGAATTTTGCCACTTGGCTGCTCATAAACTTGGTGCCCCGCCTTTCCATAATACAGCAGTGAAGCCTCTTTACCTTTAAATATCAACCGCCCACGGAAAACAACCTGACTGCACATTGGCAGCATGAGAGGTTTCCATGGTGACAGAATGCAGGTCACAACCTCTGTAAATGTAATCAGAGCACTGGGACTGGAGTGTGGAGACAGGTTTAATTTCTCCGTTAGTGGGAGCTCTGTGGTCCAACATGCACATAAGCTCCTCACATTGACAGACAACCTGTTATCTTCAGGATGGCTCTGCATATTGCTGGCCCTCCCTTACACCTGCTATTCCCCCCCACCCCCAGTTCCCAAGCACCAAAAGAGCAGAACTCCATCTGGGGTCTTACATGGGCTGATCTTCAGTGCATCAAGGATTGCCAGTGTCTGCTTAGAATAGTCTAACTCCTCCTTGTCTCTCCTTGTTTATAGTCACCCTCTCCTATTGGCTGCATTTATGGGATGAAGTTTAAAGGCACTGGCTGCTGTCTGTTTCTTGCTCTACATCTACCTAATCTCTTTCTCATTCTTTCTCTGTCTAGTTTCGTAACTATTGCATTGTAATGTGACTATCTCCATAGTACTGAAGTGCCAACTACAATACAAAAGAACAGTGTAAAAAACCTCAGTGTTGTCTGTAAACTGGACTCCTTATCTGCTCCTCCTGAGGGCTGGGGAGTTTCTTAGGAGATGTGATGGGATGTGCTGAGGAGGGTACTTACTATAAGTGCATACACTGGACATTTGCAAGAAGCACATCTGCTAAAGGTGTATGTCCCAGACATGCTGAGGTTGGTGTTCATCAGACATGCAGACTTGGGGTGTTCATGGCATATGCATGAAATGGTTATTTATAAATTATGCTGCTGTTGAATATTTATTGTAAGTGGTGAACTATTTTTTTTTTACTACATAGCTCCCTTCAAGTGCAGTCCCCAAATTACCTATGTTTCTGTGGTTTCTTCTGGCATAAGATCTAAGTGGTTTCTTTCTTCAAGGACAATTGCTAGTACCAGTCTGTTTCAGTGATATACAGTATTTAAAAAGTAGAATTGCAGATGCTTCCTCTCCTCCCAAACCAAGCCAAAGATATTTTAAGCCTAGGAGGTAATAATATGAAAGATTTCTGTTTTCTGAGTCAACATCTTGCACTCCTTACTCTGAAAGTAAAAAAGCAATCACTGCTCTCTCCCCTGTATTTGTGGATCTACACCCAGAAGGAAAGAAAAATGTTTCTCATGTGTCTAGTAGGATCCACACGCATGCCCTTACTGGGGTCATTCTCCCACTCGATAAAAGTCATAAGATCTGCATTGCAACACACTAGCAGCAAGAATCGTAAGCACTGGAAGGTATAAATTGGGGCTTGTTCATTGGTGGGGTTAACTCTGGATAGTTGATTTATGCCATACCCTATTCCAAATAAAACTTCAATGTGTAGACAAGCCTGTTGCTGTTTAAATGGCCATTACAGTGCACTCAGATTCCTTGGAACTACTTGTACATCTTTCAATCCTGGCAAGGTTGGCTGAGCCCTTTGCCTTCTAATGTAGATACAGGTACTCCTCACTTAACGTTGTCCTGGTTAACATTGTTTCATTATTACGTGGTCTATTAGAGCACGTACTCTAGTTTAAAGTCATGCAATGTTTGGTTATAACGTTGTTTGGCCACTGCCTGCTAGTAGGTAACTACTGTGATGTAATTGGGTTCGCTTAATTGGATTCGCTTAACATCATTTCACTTAAAGTCTCATTTTTCAAGAACATAACTATGACGTTAAGTGAGGAGTAGCTATACAAAGAACATGTAGGCTTTTGGGGGCTTTCTTTATAATTAATCTGATTATGGTATGGCAGTGCCTGCAATGTGTTAAGTGTTGTGCGATTAAAAACAATGGTATATTTCCTGCTCTAGGCAACTTATACAAAAAATACAAAAAAGAGAAAGAGATTGAAACCTTAAAAACTATGGTTGTGTCATTTCTGCAAGGACAATAAACCTCCCATGGTACTATCTGATAGAGCTGGTGTTAGCTTGGAAGCCCTTACCCAGAGCTTCTCCTCACCACTGAGCACTGGGTTGATCACTTTCCTCCCAAGGCTGCTACATGTGAAAACACAGTTTGCTAAGTAGTTTGGGATGAAATACAAAAAAATAGGTTCCAAAATGAAACCTTTTATTAGACCAGCTGGGAAATTGCAAGAAAATTGTCCTTTTCTGCAAGATTTTGGGATCAGGCCCTGGGAAAAGTATGGATGGTACAAGATGGTAAAAAGTCGACATAGGTAGGAAATAAACTTCATTTTTGCACAGAGGGAGCTGAAGATGGAAGGCTGTCTCCCTCTGGGTCCATGAGAGTGTCTTTGAGAATTTGGGATGAAAGGCACTCAATTCCTCCTAAGTGCAACGGGATGTGAATGTAAAGCTCATCTTCAAAATTAATAGATATAGATATAATTTTCAAGCTGTCTAGCCCTGTGAAACTCACTGCCATCAGAGATCATTGAGGTCAAAGGTTTAACAGGATTCCAAAAAAGAAACAGACACTTGGAGATAACAAAAATTCACAGTGTTATAATTGAAAATATTTTTAAAAGTTTTATTGGCTAGAAAATAAACTTCTCTGCTTCCCAACAGAAGCCAGCCTCTAATTACTGGGAGTTTACTCTGTGGGCAAATTATCCTATAATTCCTTTTTCATAGATTCATCTAATAAAGTAGATGGTACTGGTTACTGTTCCAGACCAGACTAGATGGACACTGTTTTAAGGTAGTGGAGCCTACATTCCTATGGCTAGGTCAGCACTCCTATTTGCTTTACCTAGATGCTTTCTGCCTGTACTGAGATGCTGACACAACTGCATTGCTTCCAGTTCCTAAACCAGCTCATTTAGAGCTAATTGGGGCATCAGTCCAAACTGAAGATGTCCTCTTTGCAAATAAATGATTATATTAACAGCAAAAGGTTACTCCAAAGGGTGATGCATGGAAAAATACTGGAAGCCAACCTGCAGAATAGAATATAACATTGAGGAGAAAGTTTTAATATGGAATAGTTTAAATGATTGTCCCACTTTTGTCAGTGATGCTCAAGTAGTTGAAATAGTGTTACCCTTTTTTAGGGGACCACCTTATGACAAGCGCAGCACACTTTATGGACATTAGTACATTTTGTTTCATAATTGTAATGCAACATAAATAAATCTTGTTCCTATTTTCCAGGAGGATAAGCTGACTCACAGAGTGATCAAAAGTGTCCCCTTATTTCAAGGGTCTAGATTGGACCTGATGAGGTGAGCAGTCCCCTAACTGAAGACTATGTGAACCTTGGATGTTCTATAGCTTTGAAAAATCAGGCCGGGGCTGTTTCAGATTAGGTTCCTGCAAAAAGACATCTCAAACTCAAGTGAGCAGTATTGAACACACAAGTATTGTTGTTTTGTCCAAGTCCTCAAAGAAATACCTTGACATACCTCTCACAACATTACCTTTCACATCATTTCTCTCTCTTTCTGGTGGTCATTTGAGCCCCATCACTGTACTATCCAAGTCCCTTACTATACTTTAATGTATTTATACTCCTGAGACATATATGAGGTAGGGAAGCACTATTAACCCCATCTTATGATGGGAGATTAAGGTACAGAGAGTCTAGTGACTTGGTTACAGTCACATAGAAACTTGGGACAGTCGGGTCTTCATTCATGTCTCCCAAATTATAGGCCATTGCCCATCCCATGGACCATCAAAGGTACTTACTCCAGTACCTTTATAGCAAGGTCACACATGGCTTTGCCAGGTCAGTCCTTTCTACAATGCCACCTTAGGTTTGGGGGATTTAGCAAGTATGTTAATGCCAGTGCTTATGGAAGGAATGAAGCGACTGTGAAAGATGAAGCTTATAAGCACGGATCTCTGACTGTCGTCTCTGTTACCTTGCTTTCTACTTCTGTCACCGCATGACAGCACAGGCATTGAATGGAAAGTACACTAGCATCTCGGGCATTTAGGAGAGCTGTTTCCTGAAACATCATCCTGTCCATCAGCATGTGGCAGATTTAGCATTACAGGGCAGCATGTGTTGAGTTGCCGTTCTGTTGTGCAAATTCTTTTGTACACACCTACGTGGTGATGGCAAGAGGCATGTGTGCTTGGTAAGAATGCTAAATCAAAAGAGGAAGAAGAGGCAAACTGGAGTTTCCTGGCTATTTGGATCTGGCTCATGAGCTCAGGAGCTTTTTGAAGGCTGGGAGGTGATAAGAGGGGAATAGAATAGGCTGGGGATGGGCGAAGGGAGATTTTTCCACCTTTGATCCTCAGATTGTCCTGTTCAGCTGAGTGGAATACAAAGCAAGGGTGTCTCAGAGCTCACACTTCACCCCAGCAGTGCAATCGACGGGAGAAGCAGTGAGCGAGACCGACAGACTGTCACTGGCAAAATGAACTGTCACCTCCCATTTTTCAGAGGCCCGGTGGGATGAATTGCGGCTTTGAACCGTGTGGCCCATTGCTGATTGAGTTCCGCTGTCTTAGAACCCCACTGAACAAGGCAAGTTCATTTCAGACTGACGTACCACCGCTTATCAATTGAGGAGCTGGTAAAATTAACCGCTTCGGAGCTGATTTCCCCTTCTCCTCCCTCCCTCCCTCCCCACCCACCACTGCCTCCCTGATTCTATATCCAGAAAGGTCAGTTAACAGATCTCACAGAGCATCTCGTGATACATGCAACTCGAAAGAGGCATAATAGTAGTGCTATTCATAAGGAGCACTGGCTTGAAAGGACAGCTGTCCAGGTCTTTACTCCTTAGCAGACATTTGTCCACATCATAAAAACCACAACACAGTTCAGCAAAATTCAGTATGCTTGGAAGTCTTTAAGTTGAGAGGAGGCAACCACACCGGAATGACAGCAGTGTTGAAGATCAGGATTGAGACACATTAGAAGACAGTTCAAGGGCTCTGGAAACATAATGGCAGGAGTTGCTGCAGGACTGAACTGGTGACTGTCAACAGAGCTGTGGGGGGGGTCAAGAGAACTGGAACTCCAAAGATGCTGCAGATCAAGGTTGTGTTCAAAGAGCTGTGCAGAGAAGTGTTCAGAGCACTATCTAGCTGCAGAGAGTGCTCTCAGCCTCCCAATAAAATTTGCCATGTTATCTCCCATGCTGTCTAATCCCACTAGCATTTCCTGAGGTTTTCATTTTTTTTATTTCTAGCATTTCCATACAGCATCATCCCATGCTCCTGTACTGCCTAAATTTTGCATCCTTACCTTCAAGGCTTTGCGTTATTTTGCCTTCCCTGAATCTCTTCTTTTATTTTGCCCTTGTGCTCCTTACTCTTTTTTTCTATATCCTCTATCCTAATAGATACTGGTCTCCTCAAACTGAGGTCTCTGCACCTCTTGCATGTGGCCTTTTGCTTTCCACTCTCTGTAAGGTCATGTCTTTTCTGCCTTCCTACCTCTTCTGGAAACCTGCTTCTTCCACTAGAACTCTTATTGTCCTCATCAACTGTGTATTCATGTATTTTTTGCTTCTGTACAGTGGTTTCCTGTCTTATCTTAAGTGGGGAACAAATCTTGAGGTCCATAATTGTTAATACTCGGGGAAACTTCCTTTGAATGATGAAAACCTGAGAAAGGACTTTCAAGGTAAGCAGTTTGGGAGAGGAAACGTGTCTTTATGTATTTATGATGTGTGCATCCACGTGGCATCCAAGGGGGCAAATTCTCAGCTGGTGTAAATCACTGTAGCTCTGCTGACTTCTGTAGAGCTACTTAGATCAGCTGAAGGTCTGGACTTACAAGTCTTTAACCCAATTCATCCTTATTATAACTTTACTAGTGTTGAAGTACGAGTTTACTTGGTTAAATGTTATAATATTTCACATTCCTTTCAGTGGGTTTTTTTCATCAAAGGTTGCCTAAACTGGTCTCAGAGTGATTTCAGTCACAGACATCTCTCTGCTTTTCTCCTGCATAATTTACATTCCATCTCCCCGACATTTTGGCAAATGTGTGTTTCTGCACCAAGAGATGGATGGGCCACTGACAAAGAGGGCAAGAGAATTAGTTCCGTTGGAAATAATTTAAGAAAAGCTTTATTCAAGATGTCCACAACTGGGAGGCTTTGGGCCAGCACTGCACCACTACACCTTTCTACAGACTGAACACTCAGATGAAATATTAGCCCTTTCCACATGTTAACACTACAAGATGTTATCCATCTTCTTCACCAGTGGGGAAGGGCTAGCTTGCACCGGTCTTTGAAGAGCTGATTTCTATAGTCCCATATGCCAATCACATATTAGATTGGTTCTGATTCTACGTTATTAAGGAAAGGTGTTCCAGATTTAGGGTACCAGTTTGGTCTAAAGATGCCTCCCCCAAGGTTTTTTGTAAAATGTTTATCTGATACTGCCACTAATTTGAGAAGAAATGTGAATATTCCCCAAGCTCTTGATGACCACCTCACAAATGGGCATACTAGACTTCTTTCACTCTCTAGACTGCACCCTCCACTGAATTAAACTTGACTCTGGAATTCAATGGATGTGTGCGTGCATTTACTTTAAAGTATTTTGGCCAAAATTCATGACTGGTGTAGCTCTGCCAACAATAGAAACCTTGTGAGAATTAATGTGAACAAGGCTATAGGTAGCCTTCTGGGTTTTAAACACCTTATCATCCAAGCCTGTTTAAAACAAACCCCAAGGAAACATTGTTAAATATCTCAGTGGCTTCAGGAACTATGTTCACGCTAGCTCTCTTCCAACATTCATATCACAGGCAGAATTGTGCTTGTGTTAGAAATAATGAGAATATTTTTTTACATAAATCTTGTCATGTAAACCAGGTCCACTGCATTTATTGGAATTCTGTTCTGTGTAGTCATGGCACAAAGTATTTCCACTGTTGTTCAGAATCATAGAGATGCAAAAAGCATATTCCATAGTATTTTTTACTTCAGGCACAAGATTTTAATATGTCTCTATTTAGAACTGCTGGAGCTGATGACACCTATAACTCTCACCCTCCGTTACACAAGGCCAGTTCAGTGATTCAAGTTGAACAAATGTAGCTCCAGAATACAGTATCCCATTGTATCCCAGCAAAAGTGTATTTGATTTCCTAGTGTGTTGGTGATGTCCACTGAAATCAATGTGGGATTTACATCAAGCACTAACAGAGAAAATATTTCTCCTTAGGTAAAATTTCAACCATCATGATGAGATGAGCCTGATTTTGATTACATCCTATCTTCTAAACCCTTATTAAAACAAACCCACTCTCCCTGGGACTGTTCTTATGTAGTCCTTCAGCCAAAAAAAATAGTATAAGAATAATTAAAGCAGGTGTTGATTAGGTCAAGATCATAGAATTTCCCCTTTTGCAAATATTTTCTAACAAGATTCTACATGTGGTTTATTAAGTAAGGTTGGTGCCTCTGGAAAAATGTAG
>NW_017729031.1:117999580-118011161 GCF_001723915.1 Gavialis gangeticus | reverse complement strand
TTCAGCCAAAAAAAATAGTATAAGAATAATTAAAGCAGGTGTTGATTAGGTCAAGATCATAGAATTTCCCCTTTTGCAAATATTTTCTAACAAGATTCTACATGTGGTTTATTAAGTAAGGTTGGTGCCTCTGGAAAAACGTAGAGAATAAATCTGGGTATATTTTTCTCCCTCAAACCAGTGATCTATAGCACTTAGATTGCAAAACAGCTATAAATTCTATTAAATGATGGTTGAAGCTGAGGTTACAGTTTTCACTGGGTAGTTCAAAACTTCCAGTATTAAGTTTTCTGGATTACAGTGTTTTAAATTCTTCACTTTTATGTTTTGATCTTTTTGTTTGCTAACCCTGACATTTCCTGACTTTTAAATATTTGATATTTTTATTTAATATCAATAATTTAATATATTTAATAATTTAAATTTCTATTTTTTTTTTAAATGAACAGGCATACATTGAAGGCCTTTGTTCTTTCTTAGGGGTTTATCCAGCCCCTTCCTCTGTGACACTACTAAAACTAATTTGGTACTACTGTGAAACTCAGGGAGCTAAATAGGGAGCATGCTCCTTGAAAAACGTGAAGCCTCACTTAGCTTTGTGGGAAGCTTAATGCCTGCAGAGAAGTGGGATATACATAGATTGCAAGAGAGAATCACAAGGCTGGAGCCAGAGCATTTGCCACTGCATTATCTTTTCTTGCTGCCCCTAAATTCCATGAAAAACGTTATTTCTGCAGGAGCTACTCCACCCATTGGACTACGCTGGTTGCCATTAAGTGCCTTTGTAGCCTGTAGTGGGAAAATCTTTTCACCTCATGCCCCTAGACAGCACTGTGTGCAGATCTTGGGGTTGTACAAATGCTAAATTCTGAATCTGAGCCCTAATGAAGTCTGTTGTCTGGGGATATGACTTGAGGCTTCATATCTGGGCCTTGCTAGGTGCCTTACCATGGAAGAGACAGGTGCCCTATTGTAACCTCCAGCATACAAACATTTCTGAAAGAAGAGCTGCTTCAGAAGGATCAAAGCATACAGACAACCCCACATCCATAAGAATATCACCATTTCCTATGTTCCAGCAGATATAAACATTGTGGTGGATGAATTAAGACAGAGAACAAATCAGCCTTCTGTGCATCTTGTCACAGCTGGCCAGGTATTTAAAATATTCAGACTCCTTCCATTAGTCTTTCCTGAAGTAATGAAGTCCTCAGATTTCTACCAAGGTTCTTTGGTCACAAGGGACAATTTGACTAATTTAGCAATGGATAAAGGTCTTTTCCATGGTGTAAACATTTATCTTGGTGCTATCAGGATGCGTCTCTTTGACGTGCAATACTTAGAGACAGCAGGTTTTGATATGAATCTTTTTTAGAGAGAAGATCCATGAGAAGCCTACAGAATCAGTGCCTGTGATAGTCCACCAGAAAAAATTAATACCACAGTGCAAGGGCTTATCTACATATAAATTATTCTAGACTAGCTATTCTGCTTTAAATTTATGCCTTGCCTTATTGAAGAATAACTTTCATGTGTGGACAGACCCTAACAACTGCTTTCTTGGGCATACCACACCAGTGGGAGAACTGTTGCACCAGTTTTGCAAAATGCCTGGATGCTTTCAGATCATGGTCTAATGCCCACAGAGGTCAGCAGAAGAACTGTCATTGACATCAAGGATTGAGAGGTAATTTTTCTTGTTCAGATTAGAGCAGGACCCAAGTTATGAACTTGGGGCCAGGCAGCAGAACCTTTTCTGAGCTACCCATAGGGAAAGGAGTGTATGCATATCTCTGAAAGAAAGGATGGGTTGAGTGGAGGAGAGAAGGAGACAGGGATTGACTTGACATTCCAACTTAGCCTTTTATACCCATAGGATCACCTGTTAGCTGTCTCAGGTAACTTAGTCACCTATGTATGATCCTGTTCTACTCTGCTGAACAGTTATTGCAAAACTGTTATCACAAAACTTCTCCTGCTTGTTGCTTTTTTTCACTTAGTTTTTAGTCTAAGGTAAGTCTAAGTATTACAAAGTAAGCACATTAATTGGCAGTACTGGAATGATGTCGTAGGGACAATGGTGCAGGAAATATGCGAGCAGCAAGGATTTCTGTGGGTGGTAGCCTTTTTTGGAACAACTGCCTGTTTGGGATAGACTGAGACAAGCTTTCAAATGCAGCAAAGAAAAATGTATTACATTCAAAAGCTTGTCTCAGTCTATCCCAACCATGCAGTTGGTTGAATAAAAGCCATCACCTGCAGAAATCCTAAGTTTATTTAATGTTTATTCATGGACTTGATATAGGTGAAATAAACACATAAATCCACTTAGGCATGTAATGAGTGGATCTGAACATAAATCCAAGTTTACTTATATTTAGTCTCTGTATGGTAGTGTCTAAGACAAGGGTCATGTTGTGCTAGACATTCTACAGACTAGTGGTTCTCAACCATTTTAGACTCAAGGTACCCCTTGGAAAATGTCAGCTTTTAGTTTTCACACTTTTTTTTTACTACAGAAAAATAACACAGCAGTTTTCTATGTTGCAAATAACTCAGACAACAGCTACAGATTTTTATTTGAAATCTCTGGGTTTATCTTGTGAATCATATTTGCAAACCTAACAGTGCTAACATGTGGCAGCCTTGAAAGGATATCAAGGTACCTCAGGGTGCCGTGGCACCCTGTTTGAGAGTCACTGCTATAGACACACAGTAAGAGACTGTCCTTTACAATCTAAATAGACTAAACAGACAAGAGATGAGGGAATGAAAGAAATTTCACCTCCCACTGAACCGTAGAGGGACTTAACTTATTTTTCGCCAAAGTTTGATGCTTATGGGTGAGGATTCAATAAAGCCCCATCTTTGAGTGAGACATGTTCTACACCTAATGTTTATACTGCGTCAGTCAGAGAAGTCATCTTTATTATACTTATACTGGTAGAGCTAGTATGGACAAATGTGAGCTGTGAATGTGAATTCACATCCTAACTTGGTCATGGACTTTCCCCAAGTTTGGGTGTGGGGCTTGGATCCTGTTGCTCTAAGGTTCCTGCCTGAGTTCTTTTTAGCTAGTAATTTAGTAGATGAAACTCCTTGCCATACGTAGCATGACCGAGGGAGGAATATTACTAAATCTCTAATTAAGGTCTCTAATCAAGCCAAGTCTAGTCATGTGGCCTGTGGATATGGTCATGTGATGTACAGTGGCTGTGATGTCATCAATCTGCACGGCAGATGTCACAGGCAGGCACATCATTAGTCTCCATGGGGCTGTGTGATGCATGATGACACCAGGGCTGAGCAGGGCGTGATTAATACTTGGTGCATGCAGCCGCATGAAAAATCTAGTGTGCAAATAACGGTTTTATAAATGCCTTTCTAATTCTATATGCAGACAGGACCCTGGAATGAATCTAGGAGATTGAATTAAGCTTTTAACCCTCTAGGCTCTCCTGTCGTTTATTGTTAAGGAATTAATAGGGATGCAGGAATGCAGATGGCCTGCCTGTCAGCTCCAAGAGGTGATTTTTCTGATCTTCATGGACGTTTCTAGCATCTTTCATTAAACACTCATGTACCAATTTGTCATTTTAACTGGGCAGGAAAGAAACTCCCGTTGAACTCCTTACCTCAGGTGCTGTAAGTTAAATTCAGAAGCAAAAAGCCTTGCTCGGTTACATCTGCCAGGCAAGCTTAGTGCTGACGAACAGACTCTGATAACTGTTAGGGAGTAGAGGGATTCTAGCGGGAAGCTTCCAAGCTCTTCAGTCTGCAGTCAGAGCTCATTCAGCAGTGGTGAGGAGCCTCACAAAGACCACAGCTGGGATCCCTCTGAGATTCCAGAACACCTGAGATCTTCAAACAGGAAAAGCATTTGCAGAGAGCAGTCAAGAAAAAAAGCAAGATTCAGCCAGTAGTGACTCTGTAGGTTTCACTGGGTTTACATCAATAGGGGGCAGCCTTTTTGGAAGGTGCCTCACAGATTAGCCCTGCACCCTCCCTGAGTGCAACTCTGATCCCTTTCCCCTACCCAACCTGCTGTTTTGCTTTCTACCCTCTGCCCTGTGCTTCCTGCCCTTTCTGCTGCTTGGCTGCCTGTCCCTCCCTGATCTGTTGTGTGCCACACACAGAGGCTGTGTGCAACAGGTGGGCCACCCCTGGTTTCCACAATTGTGTGTGAAAGCAAAACTTATCCCTGTGACATTCCAAAGGTACAATATGGCTTTGTAAAGAGCGCCTAAGGTCTGGGAGCTGTAAGCTGTATAGAATGTCTTTCCAAATATTTTAGAAGTATGCAGCCAAGCACACTAACAGGGAAAACAGAAGAATACTGTCAGTCCTCTGCAGGTCTGTGAAACAGGCAGTCGCCCTGCCATGGCTAGACTGTTATTAGTACCACAGCTAGCTAGTTTAAAGCTAGCTTGAGTATTCCATGCCATACTGCAGTCCCTTCTATGTCTACAAGAGTGATTCTTGGTGGGGATGCTGTGGCACCCTGGGGTGCCTTGAGATCCTTTCAGGGATGCTGCAGGTTGCCACACAACATTAGCACTGTTAGGTGTGCCAACTTGATTCACATGATAAACCTAGATAGGAGTCTATAGTGTCAAAACCTTTCTGACCTGTTGTAGTCTTTCTGAGCTCTTTACAATGGAAGAATTGCTCTATTATTTTTCAGTAGTCAAAAAAACAAGTGAAAACTAAGAGTTGGCATTTTCCAAGGGGTGCCTCGAGTCTATCAAATTGTGTTTCACACTGAGAAAAGTTGAGAACCACTGGTCTACAATATGGACACAATATCAAGAGATGTCTGAAAGATTTGCTAGAACATAGTATTGTCAGACTGGCTCAGACTCAAGTTCCAGGTAGTTCAGTGCAGTAGTGTAACGAGGGGTGGGTAAGAAGGGCACTCATCCCAGGTGCCAAGTTAGGAGGGGCTCCGGAATTGACCCTCACTTCCACAGAATCTGTGCCCCTAGCAGCGTACTCATCCTGGGAACTCCTAAACAGTCCCCCGCTGCTACTACTGCTGCTGCAGCTGCTTTAAGAGCAACAACTCTGGCAGCAGCAGCAGCAGCAGCGGGGGACTGTTTAGGAGTCCCTGGCATGGGTTAGACTGCTGCACCCCTCTCTCCATCACCACTTTCAGAACCACACAACCCCTTGCTCTCAGAACCCATATACCTACCCTCTGTGCACCCCTCCAACTCTCCCACAAGGTTGGCCCGAGGTGCCAACTGTGCTTGTTATGCCGTTGGTCCAGTAGCCTGTCTCTGACAATGGTCAGCATCAGAGGAAGGTGTAAGAACAATGCAGTAGGCATTGCCCTTCCTTCCCTAATTAGGTCTTACTCTGATGTCAAACAGTTAAGAGATTGTCTTAAGCCCTGGAGCATGAAGTTTAATATCCCCTCCAAAATGTTTGCTATCATTAATTATGGTAACGTTCATCATGATAATGATCCTCTGCCATGACAGAGAGCAATAAGAGAGCTTCTTAGGGAGAAGACTAGATGGAGGATTTGGGACCTGATTCCAGGTACAGATAAATGACATTTTTTCAGTCAAAACTTCTTCCCCCCATAAAATGGAGAGTTGGTGATGCCAAAATATTCTGTGTACTTGTGTTAGCATCACTGAATTGTGTAAAAAACAAACAAACCTGAGAGTTGAAATTAAATGTTTTGACATATCTAAAATGGAACATTTTGATTTTTCTCAACAAAGTGACTCAATGTCTTTACATTTTTTCTTTCAGTTTATTTGTTTTAAAACAGTTAAAAATCCTCTAAGTTTAAATTAAATGTTTAGTTTTAGCCAAAACTTAATATGTAACAGTTTTCCAATCTATTGAAAACTTCCAAAACTTTTAATTTCAGTTTTTTCTGTTGTGTTTTTTTTTAATTAACCTGGCAACAAATCCAAAAAATCAGTTAATTTCACACCATTCCAATCCTGCAGTACTGAGGCCAGAGTGAACTTTGCCATTGATTTAAATGAGCAGAAAGCAAGCTTCTGAAGCGAAGATGTCTACTGTTCTTATATTGCCAACTGAATAGGTGTAATCAAGCTGCACCTCAGAGTGAAGATCTAGTGACAGTCTTTGGGCGGAAAAGCCATCTGAGGGTTAAGACACTAGAACAGGGGTAGGCAACCCCTGGCACGCGTGTCAGAGCATGGCACACGCAGGCTTTTTGCTTGGCACATGTGCCTCGGGGAAGGGGCAGGGGCTGTGCTGCCACAACAAGGATCGGGCCCCTTGTGGCTCCCCCACTGTCCACTTCTGGCATGCCAACATCTTACAAGTCGAGGTTGTGGGTGTTTTTGGCACTTTGCCCAAACTTGTTGCCAACTCCTGCACTAGAAGATGCAGATGCAAGAACAATGTGGTAGGTATTGCCAGTTGCCAGGTCTGCCACTGGCTTACTGAATGAGCAAATCATTTAGTTTTGCTCTGTCTCAGTTTTCCATTGGTAAAGTGAGGTAAAAAAGCCCAACCTCACGAGGGAATATAAAGCATAATTCACTGATGTTTGTAATGCATTTTGAGATCCACAAAGGGAGGCCACTAGAAAACAGAGCACTGTTACTCCTATCATCTGGCTGATCACACTATACATTTTTGGAGGTTGTCTGTTAAAATACATTGAGGCTAAAGATATGTAACTTTAAACCATTTTAAAAGAGGCAAGGAGGACTTGCTGTTCAGGAACAAGTATCAGCCATTCTGATAGAACAGTTACATCTGTCTGCTCCTGCACTGGTATAAATGACCTAAACTGTTATAACTTTAAACCTGAATGAAACATCTTGGTCCAGATCCTGCTCCAGTTCTTAGGATAGTCATTGACCTAGGTGCCTAAGTGCAATTCTATTCCATCTTGATCCTGTTTTATCTTGCTCAGATACGACTAACATCCCCCTCCTCACTTCTTTCTGTGACTTGGTCTTACAGCTAAAATAAAGGTGTGTTACAAAAGTAGCTGCAATAATGTATTTTCAGGGACTTGAGCAGGATGGAATAGAAACATGCTTAGGTACCTAAGTCTACATAAAAGCTTAATAGTTGGAATAAGATCTGGCCTCCTGTCGTTAGCCATTTTATCTTCCTCAAGGCTGATTTCTACTTTCAGCCCACAGGCACTCACAGCACTGTCTTTCGCCTGGCCTCACACAATGGAGAAGGTTTCATTACAGTGTCTGTCTTTATGGGCCTGATCCAAACATTGAAATCTAGGGTTGGCAATTTGGTTACTTGACTGGCCAAATATTGTCAATGACCAGTCAACTGACCATATATTTTTGACCAAAGATTATAACAATTTTGTCCAAAAAACTATACTTTTTTTGTAGTTTTCTTGACAGAAATATGATTTTTATTGTTTTTAACACATTTCTTAATGGGAATTTTGTGTTTTTCTATGTATTATTTGGACTTATTTGCAATTTTTTACAGTTTTTGACCAATATTTGACCAGTCAGTTGGCTGAACTTTATTTGGCCAGTCAAATACCCAACCCTACTGAAATCAATAGGAGTGGTATGAATGGCTTTAGTGAGCAATGGCTCTGTAACTATATGTAGAGAGATGCAATTTACTTTTAATTCTCACTTATGACCATAGAACCTATTATTCAGCTAATGGCCAGAATGTTCATGGCATTGAGAGCTGGTCAAGTAAAAAAGAAAAAAAGAAAACAAGAAAAAAGGAGCAAGCCTGGCTGGAGGAAATGACCAGCTGAACTGATATGAATAAACCAGATTGACTTCATTATGTGCTCATTAAGAAATCTGTAACTGTAGTTTGTTGCTTTGTGTGTGAGCTCTGGATGTCATAAAACCTGACAGACGGATGGACAGACTGAATTATGGTTGCGTGGGACGTACTGGCCAGGATCTCCATTAACGCTTATTGGAAATTGTCATCACTTCAAGCTGAATGGGCTCCAGATGTTGATATCCTTGCAAAGAACTCTTGCAGGTGAAGATTAGCGGCTTGTGATTTTCACTGGTGTTGGGCACGCTGCAGCCATTCCCTTGATTTATTATTATTAAATTCAACAAGATTTGGTAGAGGGGAAAATTGAAGAGAACAACATGCAGGTGAGGTTGCCTGGTGCTAAGCTGCCAAAGGGGTCACACCGTTTTTATTGCCATGGTAGCTGAAAAATACCAAGAAGCAAATTATTGTTGAAGGTCTCACTGACAAGTTCAACATCTTAATATTTGCTGCCTTGGAGGCAGACAAATGTTTCTGTTTTACTGTACAAAAGAGGAACAATGTTAGGATAATTTCCCCCCCCCCAAATGCTGGAGGCCCACGCATGAACCAGGACCCCTTCTGCTACACATTGTATGAACACAGAACACAAAGGTAGCTCCTGCCCCAAGGAATTTACAATCTAAGTCATGCCTTTGTCAGTTTCATCCAAAAATCTCAAGGTGCTTTACAAAAAAAGAGTAATTTAAGTCCTGAGAGAAGGTTGGAAGCTACTCTCGCCACCAGTTTTGCTACCAGTATGAGCTATTCTGGCAAAATAATTAAAGGAATGCATTGATTGTTGTAGTGTTTGGAGGGCTCAATGTTGCAAGGTGCCAAGGCCTTCAAGGGATTATCTATATCATATCACCAGTGGATTGTAAGGAGGATGGGACCTATTGAGGGCTTGAGAATGGGCAGTGGGGGACAAATCTAGAGCAACCTCATGGGCAAACTCCTGGCTCTGGAACACGTCAGTGGACTCAGGTAGGCAGCACTTGGGTGGGACATGCTCAGTTCCATCCTCCCTAAGACCCAGTAGAGACAACCTTCAAAAAGCCTCAAAGAGTGTCATGAGTATTTAGGCCCTTTACCTCATATTTAAGGTCTTATTGAAATCAATAGGAGTTGGGTGCCCAAATATCTTTGAGGATGTGGGCCTGGGTGCCTTCTGAGGAAGGCTGAATTGTCACAACTCCTACTGAAGCCAATGGGCTGATTCTCCTCTCACTTCCACTGAGGTAAATCAAAATGAACTCCATGATGCTCCACTGATGCAAGCGGGATGAGATTCCAGCCCAGTTGAGAGCACTCAGTGCCTTGCAGGATTGAGCTCTTTGCTGTGGTCAGGTTAGAGGTAATGGAATAAGCACTCCTTGATACTACTGCAACTGCACCACTATAACACGTGCTCTGTTGTGTACCCCCGGTGTCTGCCTTCCTCCATTTAGGCTGATGGTGACCCTGGGAAGGGATGCTTGGCTCTGCCTCCTCCCCTCATGCCAAACTCAGGCAGCTTTTTCTTATTCACGATCAGGGTTCGTGAACTGTTCCCTGGGCTGGGCCCACAATGGGCCTGAGTTAGAGGAAGGGGATGGAGCAGAGACCTTAAGAATGGCCCTTCCTCATCAATAACTGCTCCCTGACAGGGCTGAAAGGTGCACAAAGTGACTTGTCCGTTGTGCTGTCACTCCAGCTGAGGCACAATCCACTGTGAGGCACTCAGTAGCTGGGTTTTGCTGTCCAACAAGACACCAGAGAAAGCCTTTCACTCCCTTTATGGATTCCAGGCCCCTTGCATTCCCCAGGGGCAGTATCTCAGGGAATGGGACTCCACTATTCGCCTTTTGGAGGCACATCAGGGTGGTTCATGCAGCAGTAACCACAGGGGCACCAGAAGCTTTGATCATGCTGTGGACCCAAAGCAGCTGGAGTCTGGGGATTGACACTTCAGCTGATGTAAATCAGTGTAGCATCACTGAAGTCATTGGAGAGGTGCCAGTTTGTACCAGCTGAAGGTCTAACCCCCCCCCCCCCCACACACACACACACACAAGGAACCCTGCTGATGAACTATACCCAGAAGCTTTTGGGGAAGGGCAGATGGTAGATTGCAGAGTGCCACTTTGCTGTCCATACCCACATACACTACCTACCCTTCTCTCTTTGAAGCAAAGTTGATTTTCCTCTGATCTACACTGGTATACACTGGGAGTAGCTCAGCTGAAATAACTGGTGCAAAGTCAATGTCAGTGGCAGGAGGAACACGGTTTATTAAGAAGTCTGAAGCATGTTCAGTAAGATTCAGTTAACCTTGGGAGAAACAGGAGAGTTAATGTCAGCAGGGAGAATTAGCATCTGCATGTGTTTTTAATGAAGGATTTTTTCATCAGCAGCTACAGGGATAGCCTTGTGCAAGAGTTTCTGGGTATCTTCATTTTAAATGTTGGGCTGGATTCTCCTCATGCACTATTGTAAGCCAGGAATCACTCCTTTAATTTAAATGGAACGACTCCTAGAATACCAGTATATCCTTGCTTGGTCTTTCCCAAAGCAAAAATCCCTGGGTTTTCAACTGTGTACTGTATGGTCAAGCAGAGGGGGTACTTTAACACCAAAGAGCCTGATATTATTACTCTCTTAAGACAGCAGTGTAACTCTACTGACTTTGGAGAAATCACCTCTGATTCACCCCAGTGTAAGAGGGGAATCAGGCCCACCAGTGCTTCTGTCTCATTTTTCATGAGTTAGATGTGTTGTCACTCAGCATCCTGCCAGGAGAGCGGTAAAGATGGGGTTCTGTGAAACTGGACTTGTAGGGCTTGCTGGTTATGCAGTTGAATTTTGTTCTGAATAAAAAAACAATTGTTCTCTTTTCAGACTTGGCTCTGGATACACACATGCTTTTTCTCCAAGCACATTAATGTTCTGAGTAAAAATACACACTCTATGAAAACTGAACTTTGAAAAGCAGCTCTGTTTGAGCTCAGTAGTTGTTTTTCTATGCAAATTTGCACTCCAGTTCTTGTCATGGATATACCACTGCCCACTTTCTTGTTAATTAAAATTCACTGCATACATCTGAACATCTTCTAAGGATCAAATGTCTGCTCTGAAAGTGTGTGGGGAACAGCTTGACATCTTGATGACATCTTTGCATTTCCAGAGGTGCATTTTGGCTGGGCTAGCTAACTGGGATGAAGAGGTTGTGGGTGTTGTGGTTTGTGAATGGCATCAGAAGAAAGTATGGTCACTTTGTTCTTTTCATTTTCTCTCTTTTTGTTTAATTTGAGGGAAATTAAACTGAAGGCCACTGAAGAATGGCTCTATAATAGACTAAGTATGGAGGCAGGGGTGAAATTTTATTCTGTGAGTAACAATACCTAGCTTTCATCTAGAACTTTTAATCTATGAATCTCAAAACACTTCACAAGTGAGAAAGGAACAAGACATTGTTACCAAAAGAATGGGATCTTAGCTAGTACACTTCAGGATTGAAACAACAACGTGGCAGATAAAAACAGAAAGGCTTTATTTATTATAACATATAATAAGTCCCAACCCAAAATCCAGTATCATTTAGCTGTGAAAGCAATTGTATCTCACCCTACAGGCAAAGAGATGATCCGTCCTTACAGCTTCCTCCAAGGCGTGGATCCATAACTTGAGAAGAGTTGGGCGCTTAGTTGCAGCTCTTGTGTTTTTGAGTGATTTCTTTCCTTTTGAAGCGCACCTTGTTACCCATCCTGCTCCCTGTTTTATACCTCTAAGTCCAGCATCTTCAAAGCATTCTTTGTAAATCACTTGATAAATGAAA
>NW_017729031.1:117989280-117994580 GCF_001723915.1 Gavialis gangeticus | reverse complement strand
AAGCGCACCTTGTTACCCATCCTGCTCCCTGTTTTATACCTCTAAGTCCAGCATCTTCAAAGCATTCTTTGTAAATCACTTGATAAATTAAATTTAAAGTCCAGGTGGGCACAAAAGACTTGAATGTCCTTTACTTCTTAGAAGAATGTGTTGGCTGCCTGGATCTTGCTTAATCAACACTCTGCTTTTTGTTATTAAAAAGTCCTGGCTGCTGGGGCTGGATCTTGAACAATACTGGAGCTGAAACCCATGAGGAAATTGATCATAGAGTATCCTTTTCAGAGTTAAGCAATGACCAGGAGATAAAGTATACAAAACATAAATAAAACAAATCCCTTACTAATAAATGTCCCTGTCCACTGGAGGGGTGAGTTAGTCATTAGAAAGAATGAGCTGATTGATAGACAGTAGTTAATCAAGGAAAGGGGTTGACCACTAGAGAGAAATTATCAGTGGGAAATTCTAAACATTCTCTAGGACAGGTTATGTGCGTGTGTGTGCGGATGCGTGCGTGCGTGCGTGTGTGTGTGGTGAGGTAATCAGTAAGTGATCACCATTTCTTTTCAGAGAGGTCCCAGCCACAACTACACTCCTATGCAATAGGCATTTTTAATGTTAATATCCAGTGACTTCAATTTTCATAGATAGACCCAGCTTAACTTAAACTTCACATCAAACCCATCCAGTCTGTAGATAAGGAAACTGAGGTAGACATCTATTAAGTGACCCAGCAGGTCACCCAGCAGGCTGATGGCAAAGATGGGAGTAAAATCCTTCTCTTGTCAATGCCTGTCCTACCTACTGCACCAGACTGCTGTTTTTCAGGGGCTTCAACAAACCATCAATTGCCTGTAATTAGAAAGAACTTTCTTTTATGGGCAAGTTTTTCCATAATTTCCTGTTGTAGCTCTTCTTACATATTCATCTGTAGTTCGTGGTCTGTGATATGAAAGGAGGATGAAGAGGGAAGACAGCAAGTGGGGAGAGCTAAGGCAGGGTCCGGTAGCAAAGGGGAAGAGACAAGGAAGGGAAGGGCATAGAATCTTAAGACAAGCAAGCTGGAATTAATCATCATTTTGTTAGCCTATGCTAGCTCTTTTCCTTGTCTTCTCTTTCATCCAATTAGACTGCAGTTTTGTTAAGTCAGGGACTGATCTCTAGTTTGTCTCTGGGGCTCTGAAGACACATTGGGAAGCAAACCATGTATCATAAACCACCTAATCCAAATCACTATTGAAAACAAGGTACCACTGATCTGATCCATCACTACAGTTCCCACAGCCCTTCCCAACTCATGCTTTTGACAGTAAATATTGCTTACATTATTTGGGAGGAATGGGTGAGGAGTAATGGTTATTCTGGAGTTCAACTGTTGGCACTTGGCCAATGTCCTTGTAAGATCAATTCCTCCTTTGGGTGGGAGAAAGAGAAATTGAAAGAACTGGTAAGAGGAATTTAACCACAACTGCTCAGACCTGCTTATGCCCCTCATTTTCATTGCCTAGGGAAATAGGTCTGGTTCACTACTATAACTAATTTTTATTGTAGTAAAGCCCAAGAGTCAAGAGCCGATGACCAGGATTCCATGGCACCATATAGTACACAAATACACGAGAAAACTCCAACTCCTACCCCACAGATTTTACAATCAAGGTCAGATCCTGCTCTCTTTGAATCCAAAGGATGTTTTGCCAATGGGCAGATTCAGCTTTAAAAACTTTACTAAATGGAAGGAAAGAATTGATTTAAAAAACAGGAACTGATATCTGTAATTATATGGCATTAAATCATTGCAGAGAGCATTGCCGCAAATATCCAAGTGGCAAGGCATGGATTTTTTTACTCTGATCTTTGCTAATTTCCATTGATTTATTTTAGCTTGGAAGCATTCATTTTCCACTGCAGGGGTGGCTGGCTCTAGCTCAGGAGTAGATGTCTTTCCCTGCCCAGGGCAGGGTGTCTAAGTGGGTGGAGGAGATTCTGCAGCTGAAAAAATCATTCCTTGTTTTTTCTGCATCATCTGAGGTTAGAAAGCACAAAATTCCAACATTATGATCAGGCAGGCAGCACAACCCCTCCCTCTGTGATCTGAGGGCTCCTTCTGCTTAACACCCAAATGTCTTTCCTTCTTCAGTTTATGTGCCAGCCCATAATATTTTGTGGGCTGTGAGATGAGCTAGAAGCATTACAAAGGGCTGCATTTTCCCTCAGACTCTTGGCTTCGTGGTGAGCAGAAGGATGACAAAAGCCCTCGGTGGCTTTTCCTTTGGAGCAGGATGGCTCATCAGAGGAGCTCTCTGGGGTCTGCAGGCTGTTGTTGATGCAGCTTAGCTGCAGGGAGCAGTTTTACGAGCCTGTAAGTCATATCTATTAGGTCCTCCAACAAGCAGGGCCCCATCCAGCTTCTGCCATAATGACGCATGGGAAAGGTCTTGTCTGCCAAGATTACCCCTGATTAATACAGAGAGGTTAAAGGGCTTCCAAACCAGTGGTGTTTCAAACCTGTCCATAAAGGGTTTTTTTCTGGGGTCTGTTTTTTAGCAGCAAATAAGCCTTGTGCTGTTTCTATGGAAAAAAAAATTTCAGTTTGGAATATAGTGTATTAAACAGTCAGTCTGGCTGGGTCTGGGGCTTAAGGGAACTAATTTTCTGGAACAGGAGCCAGGCCAACCTATGTTTTCAAAGAGTGAGGGATCCTGGGAACCTCTGTTTCTTGTAACCCCTTCACCTCTGAATTATTTGCTGACACGTGCAAAATACACCATATACAGGACTCTGAAGGGCTGGAGGGTTAAGTATCCTGTCACTCCAGTAGAGACACCTCACTTTACAACCCTGCATTTCCTGGCATGAATAGGGGATTCCAAGTTCTTCTACTAGGATTACCTCCCTGTTTTGCAGCACAGCAGACTCTCCTTGCAGCCCTTGCAGGGTTGCCAGATGGTAGGCATTGTGGGCTAGTAGATGGAGCACTGGACTGAGACCAACACCATACCTGGAGGCCCCAGGCAAACTTTTAGTATCAACCCCCCCCCCTTTGCCAGAGATAATGATAATAATTATTATTATTTTCACCATTTTTGGGCCCCCTTTCTTTCCGGGCCCCCAGCAGCCACCCAGTTCACCCATGCCTGTGTCCAGCCCTGACTGAGACTCCAGAGAGTTGGGTTTTAATCCTGGCCCAGCCACTGCCCTATTTGGTGACTTTTGGCAAATCACATCCCTGTTTTGTGCCTCAGTTTCTCTGAGGCTAATAATGCTGACTTCCTTAGTCAAAGGCATTTTGATCTGCTGAGGCAAAGGTATTGCTGCTGCTGCTGTTCTATTCAGAGCTTTTTCTTTACTGCCAGGGGCAGATCCAGAGGGGTGTGATGGAGAGGTCATACACCTCCCCCTTTGGCTGCAATGGACTCTCAAGAATAGGGTCTGACCAGAGCTCCTGCTTTTGCATGGCTGTGGAGCCCGTGGGTGAGTGCTCTCATTGCAGTTCCTGCTTTCTTCTCCCCTCCCACTAAATTCAGTGGAAGATGAGGAGAGAAGGGAAAGGCAAATAACAGCAGTGTTCACCCCTTGAGCTCTGGAGCCCTGAGAAAGAAGGGGCCAGACCCTGCCCAATTGACTGGTCAGCTCAGAGCTCACAGTTTACACGGAGCTCCAGCAGGAGCCTGCGCTGACCAGACAATGAGCTCAAATCCCACTGCACCTGTGTGGCACAGCTAAAGTAGGGGAACTGCACCTCCCTTGCCCTGTTCCTGGATCTGCTACTGCTTACTGCTGCGTAAAGCAGAGCAAGTACAAAAACTGTGGATTCCAGATTTTGTCAAAATGTTACCTCTCTATGGCTGTTCATTCAGGTGGTACATGTGATTGAGTCTGTGCAAGCACACACACAAAAGGAGATATATAAATGACAAACTGCCAAGCCACGTGATAGATTGTGTGCATTATGCACCTTTGACTGCCTCACCTGTGCACTCTACCCACTAATTTGACAATGTGGAGGCAGCTGATGTGCTGAGAGCACGGACAATCCTGCTGATCTGGATTGTCTTGTCTTGGTCTCCCCCATCTGTCTGAATCTACCTGTTGCCTCTTACCTTATACTTTGATTGTAGGCACTTTGGGACAGGGACTGTTTCTGTGTTCTGTGTTGGTCCAGTGCCAGATACAAAGGGTCCTGGCTTGTGACTGAGGCAACAGGACACTACTGCCATAATCATCATCATCATAATTCTCTGGGAACACATTGGTCATTCCAAACTTCTGAGCAGCTTTGAACAGTCATTATTTGACCCCAGCAGTCTTTCCTGCCCGGAGCCGGGACGTCCCTTGCAGCCCTAAACTTCTGTGAATCTGTGCGTGTGAACAGTAAAAATATCAAGACAGCTCCACCAGGAAGCAGTATTGTAACAGTGCAGTCCCTTTCTATTTGCTTTTGGGTTTAGAGAAGGAAACTTCCTGTCATGAACAATGGGGAAATTGCAGCTTTCCAAGGAGACGCAGAACACTTGCTTCTGGCATTCTCTTTGTTTTGCCTCTCAGCTCTCGGTAAAGTTGTGGGGGGAAGTTCTATGGGCATGTGTGGAGCAGAGAGGAGGTGTTTATACTGACAGATCTCTAGAGCAGACACCAGACCTGGATGCCATGACTGGCTATGGAGCTGCTGACCAGACTCACCCAGATGGAATGCACTGGCTGCACTTCCTCACTTGGGCCACACACCCTTGGGAAACCCTTTCCTTTCCTCCCCTGGGTTCTACCCTAAATTTTTCGGGCTGTGGTGAGGTTGCCTCTTCTGCCTTGCTGATTGGCTACGCTGTCTGCAATTAAAATCAATTGCAAAACCGCAGAGTTCAATGGAAGCAGGATTTGACCCTCTGCCCTGTCCTTCCCCTACTTGCCATCATGCTCCCTGAGCTAAAGCATACCCCTAGCAAGTAGAAAGACTCCTGTTAGCCTCCAGGTCTTTGGAGTAGGCCCTAAATAAGGATGTTTCATTGATCCCATGCTGTACTAACTTTAACCAATTATTGCCAGGCACCTTGAGCACAGGATCAGCCTCACCCAAGCAGTAGCAGAGCACCTCAGCTCCCAGGAAGGAGAATGTGGTGAAGAAGGGGAAGGGAGCTTCTGTCTTCAGTTCTATCACTCTTCCGTCTAGTCCCCTTTCCTCCTGCCCCAGACGTTGCCTTGGCTGCCTTGCAGTTGTTCATAAACACCATCTACATCTGTCCTGAACTGCAAGATGTATTAATCAATTTGATGAGGATGTTAAAGCTTTCTCTTTGCACCTAATTACA
>NW_017729031.1:117987883-117989115 GCF_001723915.1 Gavialis gangeticus | reverse complement strand
TGTTCCCTCATGAGATCCTTAATGACATGTTGACAGACTAGTGAAGCATTGCTCCCTCTCCGTTGCATCTGTCTCTGGCACTGCGGCTCCCCAGTGCTCTCTGACACATCCAGATGGAAGGCCCCGCAGGCAAGGCAGAAGCTCTGGCCACTGCCCCAGTACAAGCCCTGGAACCTCTGCTGCATTCCTTCTGGAGGCAGCTAACATAGAGATCCATAATCTCTGGGGAGAAAGCTCCATGTCAGCAGGACACTCCTGGGACCCTTGTATCCCGGTTTTTAGAATTCCACTGAAATCCTCTAATTAAATAAATAAATGCTATTGACTTTACAATTCCACAGTATGACTCATCGTAGGATGGGATGTTACTTAAAGGTTAATCCATTAGGCTGCACAACTCCCACGTGAAGGCGGTGAGTGCTATCATTCATATGTCAGTGTGAGGGAAACCAAGTCACAGAGAGGTTTGAGTCATATTTTTCCAAAGAGCTGAGCAAGATTGGCTGAACATTGCTCCCATTGAAATCATCATGGGAGCCCACTTAGGTTGATGGCCAGAAATAGTAAAAAGCCTGGCCTTATTTGGCTTGAGGTCACACTGCAAGGCAGGTAAAGAACCAAGAGGAGCATCGTGGAGTCTGAGCTCCTCAGCCCTTTGGCTTTAACTACTTTAGAATGCTCCCTCCTGAATAAGTGCTTTTTGGTACATGGGAATTAATTTCTTCCTGCAAACATACCCTTATTTGTACATACAAATTTATACACAGTTCAAACCGGGTTAAAGTATAAGGGGCTCAATTTTGCTTTTATACTGTTCTTAACACAGATAATATTTCTAGCATCTATGGAGTTACTTTGGATTCATGCTGGAGTCGCTGACAGCAGAATCTGGCCCTGTACACCTTGTTCTCCTGTCCTGCAGACGAGTTGTGAACAAAGGGTAACTCCATCGAAGCTAGCAATTTAAGTGAGAAGAGGCTGAATTTATAACACTTGCTTTACACCAACTTTTTGTGGTAACAAATCAGGATGAGGACTGGTCCCAAGTATCCAATCTTGCATTCTTTTTTTAGGGACAAATTGATGTAAAATACTCTCACATCTAAGAAAATATGTATAAAGGAAAAGAGTCAGCTAGATTCATGGCAATTGGAAACATCCCTCCCCTCAAAGCCATTTACCAATAATATTTAAACCCTGCTTTACTACAGAGTGTGTGTGTGTGTGTGTGT
>NW_017729031.1:117983238-117987872 GCF_001723915.1 Gavialis gangeticus | reverse complement strand
AAGATTGGCTGAACATTGCTCCCATTGAAATCATCATGGGAGCCCACTTAGGTTGATGGCCAGAAATAGTAAAAAGCCTGGCCTTATTTGGCTTGAGGTCACACTGCAAGGCAGGTAAAGAACCAAGAGGAGCATCGTGGAGTCTGAGCTCCTCAGCCCTTTGGCTTTAACTACTTTAGAATGCTCCCTCCTGAATAAGTGCTTTTTGGTACATGGGAATTAATTTCTTCCTGCAAACATACCCTTATTTGTACATACAAATTTATACACAGTTCAAACCGGGTTAAAGTATAAGGGGCTCAATTTTGCTTTTATACTGTTCTTAACACAGATAATATTTCTAGCATCTATGGAGTTACTTTGGATTCATGCTGGAGTCGCTGACAGCAGAATCTGGCCCTGTACACCTTGTTCTCCTGTCCTGCAGACGAGTTGTGAACAAAGGGTAACTCCATCGAAGCTAGCAATTTAAGTGAGAAGAGGCTGAATTTATAACACTTGCTTTACACCAACTTTTTGTGGTAACAAATCAGGATGAGGACTGGTCCCAAGTATCCAATCTTGCATTCTTTTTTTAGGGACAAATTGATGTAAAATACTCTCACATCTAAGAAAATATGTATAAAGGAAAAGAGTCAGCTAGATTCATGGCAATTGGAAACATCCCTCCCCTCAAAGCCATTTACCAATAATATTTAAACCCTGCTTTACTACAGAGTGTGTGTGTGTGTGTGTGTGTGTGCGCGTGTGTGTGCGCGCGCGTGTGTGTGTAACAGGATAGCATACCTTTACCAGTTAAAATGCAGTGGAGATAGGCCCAAACCCTCTGGCTCAAAACATCAAGGAGATTCTGAGTCAGATCCTAAATCCAGATCCAAATGCTGCATCTGGGCTTTTTAACTTTACAAGTTGCTGAAAAAACATTCAAGGGCTGAGTGCTCTGTAACTGTGAAAAGGGCTGTTGAAATATAAACCTGAACTTTATGAGTTGGGCTCAGTTCTAATGACAATATGACTCATAGGTTTAGCAGACTGGGTCTGCTCCTGGATCTCAGAAACCAATGAGCATTTTGCCATTGACTTGACAGTGGACTGGACAGATCCACTAAGAAACACTACTCAGGCATGATAGCTTGATATTTAAGCAGACCCAGCTCTCACTAGAGTCACTAGGGCTGAGGATGCTAAACACTTCAAGTTTCAGGGCTGGATCCAAGTCAACGGAAAGACTAGCACTGTAACATCAGTGGATCAGACCCCAAAATATCTAACTACAATTAACAAAAAGGGGTTGAGAGGAAACCAAGCAAACTGAGATGTTAGGTGGAAGTCTCTGATTTATGAGGTTCCGACAATAGAATTAGAGAAATCCCAGGACATTCCCAGGCAAGCTGGAAAAGAGATATACATTGCATAGGTCATATACTGAACTAGAGCAAGAATTCACAGCTACCAATATAGACAGTACTCCGGCCCCATTCCCTTCCTTTCCTCATGCCTGGATAACACAAAAGTCACAGCACTCAAGGAAAAATGTTACATTCCACATACATGCAAAAATAACAAGCATATTGGGTGGATTCAGAAAGGATTTCCAGCCTTACCTCTGAGTTTCCTGGCTTTTGCTGGTTTCAATTAGGAGGCCTTGAAGTGTGAGGGGCTGACAAGAGTAATACCTATTCAGACTTATGGTAGTTGAAAATAAACTCTTCAGAAAATGGGGAGGATAAAAGTCCTTAAACAAGGCAGTATTTCAACTAGCCGCAAGCTGGTTTCTGGTTTGTGTGCTCACAAACTAGAAACCGGCTTTTGTTAGTAATGCAGCTGCAAAAGCAGGCACATACTCTGTTGGTGCACTCAGCCTTTGCACAAGTGGGTGCTTGTTCCCCAGATATCAAATGTACATGTGTATTTCTGTGTTTGCAAAATAATTGTGTCCCTATTTTTGCAGGTGCAATCAATGAATGTGCAAAACTAGGAACATCAAAATAAAGGCTACAGCTGAATTTTTCTGCTGATATGTTATATTATCAATATTATAGAGTAAAGCCTATACACTCCAGCCAACCAAAGTGGCTTTTACAGAATGCTGGTATAGTGATGGGCCAATATATATTAATGTCTTTGACCTCACTATAGCACAAAAATTAATAACAACTAGGGCACCAAGCTATTAGACATTCAAATCTGAACATTTAGTCCAGTCTTCTGTTGTAATGCTATACATTTTACATGTATTTTACATACTGGCTGTCCTATTGCACTTAGTATGATCAAAACTCTATATAATGCACTGCTGTCAGATATATAAATCACTTGGTTGCAGTACTGTACCACAAATGGAATTATTCCAATTTCAACATAATATGATAATAATACAGTAGCCTGGTTATGTTACACACATCATGGAAAGAAAAAAAATGTATATGCATTTTCATCATTAAATAAATAAAATGCCTTGGTCTTTTTTATTTCAGAAAAATGGAAAGATCAAAAGCAGCAATCCATACAAAAGTCTAAAGACTGCGCCTACCACAAAACTCTTGTGGTTGTATCTAATGAATGCTTTAAAAGTTGGAACCTTTGACACTGGTAGAACTATATACCATATCCATGATGGAATACTTTACATCAGGGATGTCAAACTCACTCTTTGCCCCTGGCCTAATCTAGACTACATGGGCTCCTCCCAGCCCAAAGCCATAGAGCCAGAAGCAGCTGCAGTAGGCCCAGGTCAGGGTCCAGTGGTGCAGATCTGTATTTAGGCAGAGCTGCAGATTGGGGATAGTGTGACAGTATGGGTCTAGAGACAGGCAGAAGAGAGTGTTGAGGAATTGGGTGGCAGCTCAGGTCAGGGAATCAGGCGGCAGAGTGGGTCTAGGAACGGGAGGCAGCATAGGTCAGGGAACTGGACAGCAGGATGAGTCTGAGGATGGGTAACAGTGGGAAAAGCAAGAGCTGTATATGCACAGCTCTCACTTGCCCCCTACCACCAATGGCCATGTCCATTAGAGTTCAGGGACCCCACTTTTTACATAAGACCACACTCTACTGGCCATTCCCATAACTTCTGGTAGCCTGCCAGACTGCTGGTGGCCTGGCTGGAATGGTTCCATGGTCTGAATCTACCCTGCAAGCCATATGTTTGACATCCCTACTTTACATAGTTCTCTTCTGATAGAGTTCCCTTCTTTGTATAGTCTTTTTAAATATCTTCTCAGAGGCTTTGATTTAGATGTCATATCCATGATTTTACACTTGACTTAGCTGCATTGTCTTGAGTGGAATTACTGGGGGGGTTTTTTAAAAAGCACATACATGTGCAAAAATAACAGGCATACTGGCATGGACTTTGAAAGAAGCTGAATATGTTACAAATAACATTATGATTGAATACATAGGGCATGTTCACACGTGCAAGCACATCTGCTTGCAGCAACTCAAATAGAAGTGGTGCAAATGTGAGCTGGGGCTTTTTGCCTCAGCACATGTGTCCAGACATGCACTTTGGTGTGGGGCAAATTGTGCCACTTGGGGCAAAATAACCTTGCCTGGCTCCTCCTGGATATGCAGCCAGGGGGAGCTAGAGCCCGGGGCTAGCACCTGTGCTGTCCCCAGCCATTATAAAAAGCTGCCCTGTCCTGGCCCCATCCGTTCAAAAAGCTGCCCTGTCAAGTAGCTCAGGGTTACTTGCATTCAGGAGCTTCTGGGCCCAGCCAGTTGGTACCTGGGGACACTACCCCTTGTCCCACCTCTACTGCTGAAGCAGCCCTGAGAGTTCCCTGCACCTTTCACCCAATGCAGCAGTCTGGCAGTGGGGGCTGCTGCCTGGCTGTGACCTGCTGCGCACCTGCCAGACATGGATGGGGACTGCACAATCAGTACAGGCATCTGCCCCTCTGGGCCAGCTGCCAGTGGACTGTGGCTTTAAAGCTGGCCTTTGTGCACCACTACTGCCATGTGTGCCCCTGCCTGGCCATCCGGGCAGCTATTGCCTGGAAGGTATTCTGGGTGTGGTGGCCTGCTTTGAACTGTCAAAGCATGTCCTCCTGGCCCCAGCTGGCCAGGAGGTCAGCCACCTTCAACTGGGTCCAAGGTGCCAGCTCTGAGCAGGCAGGGTCCTGTCACTGGCCTCCCTAGCAGGAATTCTGGTGTTTCCTATTTGAGCACTGAAAAATCCCTGATAAAAAGATCCCAAACTCACTCTGTAAAATACCCTGAAATCCATGTTCTTTCACAATTAAAACAAAAGACCACTATATATACAGACAGAGAGAGAGAGCAATCAGTTCGACAATGTTTTATTGATATATCTGCAGTGTTAAAGCAATCTGGAAGCCTACCAGTGTCTCTATCATCATAATAAAGTGAATTCTAAATACCTATATGTTTTGCTGCCCCCCACGGGTCACAGCACCCCCACAGGAGTTATAGCCACCCCCCCACAGGGGCCACAGCCCCCCCAAGAGGGGCTACAGCCCCTCCAAGAAGGCCAAATGGCCCCTACAGGGGCTACCACCCCCCTGCAGGGCCCACATGCCCCAGCCCTGCTTGCTCCCCCAAACCTCCAGATTGCTGCCCTGCCTGGCCCCATCACCTGTTGGCTCCTGCAGCCCCCCCGATGGCTTCCCCAC
>NW_017729031.1:117972637-117973110 GCF_001723915.1 Gavialis gangeticus | reverse complement strand
GGCAGGGGGTGGGACCAGATGGGGCAGGGATCCAGGGGGCTGGGGTAGTGGGTGGGGCTGGTAGGGATCCCCCCATGGTCCCCTCCCCACTCCTCCAGCCCCCCCACCCCTTACTTACCTGCACTGGAGCCCTGGTCCAGCTACTTGTCGCTGGCACGCTGCCTGGCCTGCACAGACAGGCAGCATGCTTCAGCACCAGGGCGAGGGCCAACCATAGAGACACTCTGGCTGCTACCAGAACATCTCTGTGGGGGACCCAGCCTCCAGTTGCCTCAGGGCATGGTCCAGGACTGTGCCCTGCCCCACTTTTTCTCTCTGTGGGTTTTTTGACCCCTGGATATCCAGGGGTCTAATTTTGCCCCTGTGCTGCAAATTTGCAGCACAGGGAACATTTTCTCATTCCTGCACATGCCTTTTGCAGCATCTCAAAGGAGTTTGAGATGCTGCAAGAGGCACATGCAGGCTTGTCTGGA
>NW_017729031.1:117972242-117972597 GCF_001723915.1 Gavialis gangeticus | reverse complement strand
CACTCCCCCCCAGCCCACTCCCCCAGACCTCCCAATGGCTTTCCCGCCCATCCCCATCCCCCGCTTGCACCCCCAGCCCCCCATGGCTGCCCCACCCCAGCTTCCAGCACTAAAAAAATAGAAAAAGAAAAAAAGCCTCTACTCACCACAGTAGCAGGGGCTGTGGGGGCTCCGGGGCCTCATGGCAGAGCCCTACCATGCAACACAGGGCAGTGAGGGGCAGCGGGGGCAGCAGGGCCTGAGCTGGGGCCACTGGGGCTGTCATCACTCTGTGCCATGTGGGTGGGCCCCAGTGACCCCGACAGCAGTTGGAACTGCGGTGAGTGCCAGGGTTGGGTTTTTTGGGTTTTTTTTA
>NW_017729031.1:117938395-117967242 GCF_001723915.1 Gavialis gangeticus | reverse complement strand
TTGAGGGGCAGGCAGGGGGTGGGACCAGATGGGGCAGGGATCCAGGGGGCTGGGGTAGTGGGTGGGGCTGGTAGGGATCCCCCCATGGTCCCCTCCCCACTCCTCCAGCCCCCCCACCCCTTACTTACCTGCACTGGAGCCCTGGTCCAGCTACTTGTCGCTGGCACGCTGCCTGGCCTGCACAGACAGGCAGCATGCTTCAGCACCAGGGCGAGGGCCAACCATAGAGACACTCTGGCTGCTACCAGAACATCTCTGTGGGGGACCCAGCCTCCAGTTGCCTCAGGGCATGGTCCAGGACTGTGCCCTGCCCCACTTTTTCTCTCTGTGGGTTTTTTGACCCCTGGATATCCAGGGGTCTAATTTTGCCCCTGTGCTGCAAATTTGCAGCACAGGGAACATTTTCTCATTCCTGCACATGCCTTTTGCAGCATCTCAAAGGAGTTTGAGATGCTGCAAGAGGCACATGCAGGCTTGTCTGGACGCGCCCACATAGATTTCCTATGCAGTAAATGTATCCTGTGTATATTAAACATACTGGTGCAATGGGCAAATGATACAGTAAGGGGATATAAATGATGGTGTAAGCAATGTATATGTAAGGCAGTTTCAGTATGTATAAGTAGAAGGGAAAAATGTTACCTAATGGATAAGGCACTGGACTGGGAATCAGGCATTTTGGGGTCTAATCCTAGTTCTGTTCTGGGCCTGTTGTCTGACCTTGGGCAAATCATTTTACCACTGTGTGCCTCAGTTTATCCACTGGTAGAACCAGAATAATGATACCTTTATGGCTCTACTGTGATACCCACTAATGAAAAGACTTACACAAGAATTGGATGTTATTGTTTGTAGGGCTGCTGACACACATTCACTTACTGGCAGGATGAGATTTAGTCTCCAGTCTCAACAATTGTACCTCCTGCCATGGCACATGTGCATGGCAGGACACATGATTTTGGAATCATGGATCAATTCCCAATGATTCTATTACTGTTTGCCAGTGGGAGGGGAGTCTGGAATCAGAAAGTTGAAAGCCAGGTGCCCATAACCCAGCCGAATCTGGATGATCCTTGGGCTGGGACCAACAATCAGCCCCAGCTTCAGGACTGGACTGGAGTCTTGACCCATTTCTGGTTATCTTGCCGCATGTTCAATTTAAGGTACAATGAGAACCAGCCATAAAATGTTATATATGTGTGAAATATTTTTGTGGCTGGTTTCCATTTTATCATGCCATTAATTCCTTGAACGTGTGGCAGGGTTACTATTTATGGTGTGATTAACAGGGTAATTGTGTCTTAATTGTAACATCTGCCAGGAGCCTAGGTGTCATATACATATCAGGAACAGAAGGAAAGGTGGATAACAGGAAAAGCACTTACCAGGACAGAAGATAATGCAGGAATAGGAAACCCGCTGTTTGCCTTTCACTTCACTGTGGTAAAAGTAAAACCTGCCTAGACTGGTGGTGATGTGTTTTGTGCTGGTGAATCAAAGTCACTTCTCAGTCTGAATTTGGGAATTATATGAAGGATGACAAAGGAGATAAGGGTTTGAGTATATGTATGGACGGTAGTGTGTATTTGCTTGTGTGCTGTATTTATGTGTCATTTTTCTTCCTGAATACATGCCAGGGCCAGGATCCTGGCACAAGAAGATGATCTGTGCAGGCAGGTGTGTGTGTGCAAAACAGCCATTGCTCGCATACTGTATGTGTTCCACTGCAGTCAATAAACTGCATATTAATGGTGCTGGAGTTAGGAGTCCTATCCAGAGAAGCAGATGCTTGTCGATGGTGAAGCTGGCTGTGCTGAACAGATGAAAAGACATCTCTGCTGCTGAGTGAATTCCATCAGACCAGGAGCAGCTGCTCCAAAAGCTTCTGAAAGCAAAAATCCTCATGAATAAATATTAGGGGGGGAAAATGAGGCTTCCAGAGAACAAAAGGAATGCAGAGGAAGTTACTGAGAGATGCTCAGATCTTTCATCTCAGCAAAATATGTAATTAACACACACGCGCACACACATACACACACATCCCACACACCCTCCCAAGGAAAGGCCTTGCATTCATTCTGGGTGACCGTAGGAAGGAACAATAAGACTTACTTTTACTGAACAAGGGAGACCATAAACTGCTGCTCCTCTGCCTATCAACGTAGGAGATGTTTGCATTAGTGATTTCATGAAGTGACTAACTCAGGCTTCTGGAAAAGCTCAGCAATCATTTGATCGAAAGGGAGGTTCCAGAGGTCTCAGGTTCAGAAATGCTTGGCATTTCCCAGACAGAAGTTTGCAGACTGGGGAGATGCCATGACTGAGCTCTGTTGCGGTCTGTGTGTGAACCCATTGCCTTTGAGGTCCATGACCTCATACCCTTGTGCCCTGCTCCTTGTGTTACCATTTACACCAGTGCACCTTGGGTGTAAAATGCTACTGAATCAGCATTCTGCATCAGGGTGAGTGGCCACATAAGGGTACAAGGCATTGGAGAATTAGGACCACAATCTGAGTCCCTGCATTCTCCATCCTTGTCAAGTGATAAAGTCAGGGGTACCAGTGGGACCACAGCTGTTCTGCTAGAGCCCCTGCTTACCTCCTTCCCCCATGGCTGGTGAAGTGAGGCCTCATCCATCAGGAAGGGCTTGTGCCTGGCAGCAAGTCTCTTGGGCAGCCAGCCTTTCTGCCAGCAGCAGCATTTGATGGGAAAAAAAGACATGTCCCTAATCTAAAGATTCCCTCCACTTGCCAGCTTCCTCTTCCTTCCAGGGTGAGAAGGAGATTCCTTAGCACCTTTATGGGGAAAAAGGAATAAGAGAGAAGACCACTGTACATGCCAGCTCTCTGTCCACTGGGAAAGGATCCCAGAGACAATAAAATGCATTGTTATTTCTCTGTCTCCACTTGACATCCTGGGAGTGGGACCAATGACCATAAGGGGAAGGGAGAGAAGGGACAGGGATGCAAGCAAGAAATAAGAAGCACAGAGGAAGAAAAGCATGTCCTATGGGAAGGTCTGGTGAACCTTTCATTTTACATTAGAAATTAGTACATCTCTCCATCCCCAATAGGTTTAATTGGTGTCATTGGTAAAGCACCAAGGACTTGCTATGCCAGGAGCACAGAACTTGCCAGACTAGCTCACACCTGAGCCCATTTAGCTCAACGACATCTGTCTGTCCATACCCAGAACTGGTGGCTTCAGTAGAAAGAGTAAGAACCCTGAAGCAGGAAACCTCTTCCCCTACTAATCCTCTTCATGCACCCATTGCTTATGCACATGCTGTCTGCACTGGCTGCCTCTGGACCTGCATGGACTGATTTTATTTCTTTGCTTATCTCCACTCACTCCTCCCTGGTTCATATAAACACCAGAAGACAATGTGATGCCCCATAACCCCATGACTCCAAGACCTGTTGCAATGCCCATGGGGAGCAGCAAGCTCTCCCCTTCTTGTTTGATCTAGTTGAATCTCTGTTTGATATCATCCTGGAAATATGCCTCAGTGACTTGCAGTGTTCTCAGCCCTCAATGCTATCAATTTATTACAGATAAAAAATTAGTGATAACTACAGATGGCTCACAGCTGGAGGAAAAGCCAGACAAATTTCTGCTGGCTTCAGTTTCTACTGAGCTTAAGAACAGTCCCTCCCCCTGTTTCTTCTGGATGAAGAGATGCAGTGCTTTCCCTTCCTGTAAGCAACAATAGGTACCTTGGACTTATCCATAAGCACTAAGAGAATGAAGCAATCAAAAGGGTCCAGAATGACTTTGCAGAATTAAATAATTTTCTTGTTTTTAGTCCTCCCTACCACACCAAGATCATGTTAACCTTTCTTACTCATAATGAACAGGTGCATTTCTCTAGTAGCAGAACTATATTTTACAGTGCCAGGGGAGCAATTTTTACAGCAAACCCCCTAAATACAGTGGCAGTGTGAATTTATTCTATCTCTGCCTTCATTCCCAGTTTCAATGTCCATCCCTATTCCTCAGACATACACACACATGCACACAAATGTGACTCATCACTGAAAATATTCTGACATTTTCCCTCTTCTCCTTTCTCCCAAGATAAAAACCACGAGGTAAAACACTGACTATCTTCTGATGTCAACAAGAATCCAGATTTCATGCATATGGAATCCCTAAAGCCATCTCCCTGCTTTCTTGGGGTGTCTGGCTCATCTGGTCTTGCTCACTTATCAGTTAGATACCAAGTTATCTGATTTACAAATTCTGGAGAGGGTACAAAGAAGAGCTATAAATTGATCAAAGGTATGGATGTTCTGAGAAATGTTGATAGACCAAAGAGCTTAATTTCATACAGTTTGGATAAACTAAGATTACAAGATGGGAGGCTGGTGTGTGTGTGTATAGGAGAGGGGAGGACTTTTTGCAGTGCCTGAAAGCAGATCTTTAGACTTGGATAAGAATGTATTCAAAGTAAGTAGGAACAATAAAACACATGGCTACTTTGAGAAAATAAAGAAATGTTGTTGAATAGTTTGCACCCAATTTACAGAGTTGCCAGAGTGCCATGTTTTCTCTCCCAAGAGGAGCTGGCATATAGCTTTGCATCTTTCCTTAACGGAGTTTAATACAGTAGTTCATTTAAGTTTCCAAGGTGAGTGAGCCTGGATTCATGACACTGGAGGACTAAAGATCTTTATTAAATCACAGAATAGTTACACCATGGGCATGGTAATGTCAGCTTGCCTGTACTGCCTTGCTGATGTACTCTAACACTAAAGCAAGTAGATTGCACCTCCCAAAGGGAGAAGGACATGTATATTTTCTGACCTAATGTAATGCTATCCTTAACCTCTCTGCTGTGACTGTCACTGTTTCCATAATGTCCTTGTGATGTTTGCATCAAGGTCCTGCACTAAGACCACTAGCTCATTTTTCTGACATGGGTGTGATGGTCACCCCATGGAATCCTGACGAACGTGGGTATGTCCAGAGAGTGATAAGCTCTTCATCAAATGCCCAGTTTCCTTGAAACATATGATAACCACCCATCTGAGGTACCTGTTCCAACCAGTTCAGTTAACAACTGGTGCAGAAAAGTCTCTTGTTCCCTGTAGTCTCTGGTTTGGGTTTTTATGTGCAGTGGAATGCCATGTGGAACTAGCATTAAGGCCCTCTGCCATTTATATGATACCCTGAACCACAAGGTCCTGAACCCATTTGAAGACCTTAAATAATTCCATTATGCAAATAATTAATTACAGTAATTATAATTAATAGTGTGTGCTATTGTTTTATGCATGGCACAGGTTCTAGTCTTACAGAGCACAGCTTCATCATTTGTGGATATCTGAAGCAGCAACGAATTTCCCCAAATCCTCACTGGAGATGGTTTATTAGAAAATGTTTTCACTTTATTCCTAAATAATGTCAGAGTTTTTCAGCTCTTTCCACATCTGCCTAGTAGGTTTCCCGCATTGCCTAAATGCCCTACTGAGACATGGCGTTGCTTCATGGGTTATACACTATAGTGGGACTTGAGAACCTTGGATTCTATGCCTGGTTCTGCTACTGGCCTGTTGGATAACTTTTGGCAAATCACTTTACCTCAGTTTTCCCATCCATAAGAGGGAGATGATGATAACAGCCTTCAAATATCTGAAAAGTGATTATAAATAAGATAGTGCCAGACTTTTCTCTGTTACTGTAGGAGACAATACTAGGAACAATGGCCTCAAGCTGCAACAGAAGAAATTTAGACTGGAAATGAGGAAGAACTTTCTGACTATGAGGGTGGTCAATTATTGGAACAGACTACCTAGAGAAGTTGTGGAATCTCCATCCCTGGAAATTTTCAAGAGCAGATTAGACAGACACTTGTGTGGGATGGTTTAGTCAGGGATGTTCTTGCCTTGAGCCTTGCCTTAAGGGATAATCTTGTCTCAGGGGAGCCCTTCCAGCATTACTTTCCTATGATTGATGTGTAAAGAACTTTGAGATCTATTGATGCAAACCACTACGTGTGTGAAGTGTTCCACTGTGGATATATCAGCTGCTGGAGTAAACGTTCCCTCAGGTTGGGAGAGGCCAGTGGAAAGAGCAAAAGCAGATAACTTCACCAACAAGGCTCTGGGGAAGGAAAACAATTCCATATTGTTTGCACAGGATATAATGAAGGCAACAGGACAACATTTTTTTTGTGAGCATTTTAATCATACTGTAGATCTGCAGTTCCCTGGAGAGACTGAGATGGCTCTATTGCTTTTGATTTGATGTTTCTTTCCTTGCGGGGGAAGTAGGGGGAGAAAGGGCCAGGTTTGCAAGATCCTAGGCTGTAAAGGTTGATCCACTAGGGTGCAGTTGTGGGCTGGATGTCCGAAAGATGCTGTTTTTAGATACTAGCTATTAAGCTTTGGGGTTGTTTCTACTGTAACTATAATTAGGAAGGGGGGCTCTTTGTTTATTTAGGCTGAGAGCTGTAAGATAAATGACAGCTCCGAAGATGCTTTTCAGCACTTCATAAATCAACTGCCAGCTGGTCAGTCTCAACTATGAAAAGTCTTGTGCGTTTTTTGTTGCGTTTTTTTTTTTTATAACTTTGGAAAGATGGTTTAACCAAAAAATAATAAAAAAAATCCTTCCAGAAAAAAGAAGTGGGGAGGAGTAGAGGTGGAGGAAGGAGGGGGGGAGAATGACTTCATCCTTTTGAAAGACTTGAAGGCATTTAAAGTCAAAACCTATCACCTCATTTCACTTTCTGAATTCAAAGCTGCAGAAGGCATTCTTAGCAAAGAGAGACACCCAGCAGACAGACTGACTTGCCCTCATCTGCAGTGACATGTACATTTTCTGGTTTAATTTAATGCCTCTTTTCACTGTCTCACTCAACACATTTGGTGATTTACAGACTTTTTTTGTTTAGCAATATATGTATAGTGTACTGGGACTTGTGCAAAGCAGTTTATGGGGGTGTCTCAGCATATCTGTTCTCTGCAGTGAGACAAGATTCTGAGCACTGGTGCACTGACAACACTGTAGTCTTCGCAGACAGGAGGTAGTTTGAACTCAGACTGTGTATGCTTACCAAGCCCCTGGACAAGTCTCTACCCTCTAGCAAGGCCTGGGATTACACAGTCTCTCTGTGCTAGACAGAAGGGTGGAGGAGAAGTTGGTTTCAGGCCCTCTGGTTCCTGTACAAGGTGCTGCTGATGAAATGTATAGTTACTGGAATTTGCAAAGGAGATTACAGGAGTTAGGTACCTAGTTGCTATTGTCTTTCAGTATCTTTGGAAAACCTGGCCTACAGGTGTGTGTAATCTGAAGAAAAGCAGAAAGCTTCACAGACTTCTCTCCTCTAAGTTTGCAGCTAGATTCCTGAACATGCTTTCTTCCTGTAGGCAGACAGTTGCTTGTTCAGAGTAACCCTGGTTTATGGAGACCTCTGCAGGCATGCCTATACTGCCTGGGGACCACTCTGGAAACACTATAGTTTAGCCCCTGTTCCACCCCCTGTGTGAATGCTGTCCCCACACTGGAAGTAATGCAGCCATTTAAGTGTAGTGCTGGGCCCAGCCTGGACAATTTACATATAACCTGAATGAAGCTGGGCTAAAATACAGATGCAACAGTAAGGAGTCTGACCTAAATTCATGGACAGACAGAGGGGACTGAAGGAGGGACACTGGGAGTGGCACAGACATGAAGGCTAGGAAGAGAAATTGCCCAGGGTTACTATTTACTTGGGAATTTTGGAGCCACAGTCCAAGGCTTCACTTCAGAGTGCAGCCTCCCTATCTCAAAGCTCATGCGGCTTCCAGGTGATCTTCTGTAATGGAGTGGGGTGGGGGGAGTGACCTGAAGATTTGCCTTACCCAATTGGACATTAGCCACAGTAACCAGGGATCCAAAGGTCTGTCTCAGTATGGTAGCTTTAGAGGTCACCCCACAGTGGAGTTTGCTCCTATTGGTAATGCTTGCCACTCCATAAAACCCTTGCAAGGCATTTGTGCAGTGATCCTGTGATACTGTACCACTTTCAGAGGGTCTTCAGTTGTGCTGTGATCAAGATTTATAGGAGGCCCATTCTGGAGTGGAATGCATGACTTCACAAGGACCTTGTACTCTAGAAGTTAAGGCAAAGGACAAGCCTAAACTGTCAGTGTAAGAAGCCTTGTGTTATGAGATGAAGAGGCCATCAAGATTATAGAAGGATGGACCCATTTCCCATGTTTAAAAAGCTGTTCCCATGTTTAAAGAGTTGCCCTGCTTCTATAGCAGGGGATAGCAAAGCAAGAAATAAAAGCCAACATGGATTTGTCAATAGCAAGAAATACCTAACTAACCAGATTTATTTCTATGATAAGGTGATGGGCTTTGTGGATGGATATAGAGAAATGGATATAAAATAACTGTACTTTGACTTTAGTAAGGCTTTTGACCGTGCCTCCCACAACATTCTCACAAACAAGCTAAGGAAATAAGGTCTAGGAAAAACCACTCTAAGGTGGGCACATAACTTGTTAGCTAATCATGCTTAAATATTAGTCTTCATTGCCTCACTGGGTCCAGTACTGTTCAATATATTCACTGATAACTTAGAGGATGGGATTAAGTGCACACTTGGTAAAGTTTCATGGGAAGTGATTCTTCTACTTTATTCAGCACTGATGAGTTCTCACGTTGGGTACTGTGTCTGGTTTTGGGCACTGCATTTTGAGCAAGATGTGGTCAGTTTAGAAAGAATCGAGGTGGAACAACAAAAATTATTAGAGATGTAGAAAACCTGACACCTGTGGACAGGTTGAAAGGACTTGGGTTATTTAATCCATATCAGGGAAGATGAGGTTGATGACAGATAAAGGGTTTTTTGTGTTATATCTTTTATTGGACCAACTGTATCATCGGGAGAGATGTTTGGCAACTTTCAGGCACAAAGTGCCCTCCTTTAGGTGTCAGAACTTGTAGTAGAAGTGATATCTTTTATTAGACCAACTAGATTTTTGCAAAAAAAATAATTCTTTAATTTAAAAATTTAAAGATTTTTTTTTTTTTTGCAAAAATCTAGTTGGTCTAATAAAAGATATCACCTCTGCCATGAGTTCTGATTCCTTTTGCCTCTAGGTCAATATGGCTACAGCCTGGATACCTTCTTTAGGTCTCTTCATTTGATAACAGTCTTCAAATACAAAAATGCACATTTATAAAGAGAATGGTGATCAAAAGTCTGTCTGTAAGGCACAAGATATGAGCTGAGGTCAGTTGGCCTACCACCTTTGCCCTCCTCTGACCAATAAATAATAGAAGGCAAGGTAGATATACACCTTTATAGACTAAATAAATACCACTGTCCCCACCATTCCCTTTGACCAGCACCCCATGCCACCACTGCCTACAGGGAGCAGGGCTGGGGCGGGGGGGGGGAACTTGCTCCCCCCACTCCGGCCACTTCATCCCTTTCATCATGGCAGTGCTCCACCACACCACAGCCGCCACCTCCTATCCAAAACGCTTTTGGAGCACTCTAATTGGTTGTTTCAGACAGCCCATCAGAGTGCTAATAAAGCATTACAGACAGACAGACTAAGGCTTTTATAATATTATATATATATATAGAGAGAGAGAGAGAGACAGAGACAGAGACAGAGAGAGAGAGAGAGAGAGTGAACAAACACACAAGCTTTTGTGAACCCATGTTTACTTCATCAGATGCTGTGAAAGACTGTGGAGAAAGCAGAATATAAGTAGAAGAGAGAAAGAAAGCAAAAGACAAGGCACAGGGAAAAAGAGTGGTGAAATTGGGGAGTGGATCAGTGCTAGGAGAGAAAATCAAAAGAGCAGTTAATCCATAGAAATAAAGGGGATCACAAAAGCTAATCCAGTTAAAGAGATAAGAATCCATACTTAAACCACACTTAGTTACATTTGTAGATTATTTCTTAACTGCAGTTTTCTGTTCAAACTGGTTTTTAATTCTTTTTGCCTGAAAACAGGAATCCTGTGGTCTGTGATAGAGTGTCCAAGGAGGTTAATGTGTTCTGCTACAGGCTTTTGTGTTTTTCTACAGTTTATGTCAGATTACTATTCACTGGGTGTGTCTACACATGTGCTTTACTGAACAGTAGACTAATTTGCTGTGCAGTAAAGCATCACCATCTACATGTGTGTAGCAACTAAGCCAGCATAGACTAATTTACTGTGCCATCAGATAGTCCTGTCAGACACAAATACTATTTGATGGTGGAATAAATGGCTGTGCTTAAATGTGTGTGTCAATAGTGTCTTCCAAATTAGTTTACCCCAGTTCAAATTGTGCCTGAATTTATTCAGTTGCATTAATTGCACATGTAGATGCACCCACTCATTCTTACATGTAGAGATTGCCCTGTCTGTCTGATGTAGACAGCAGAAGAACATTGTAAATATGTGATGGCATATATGATGTTGGCAGAGGTACAGGTTAATAAACCTTGGATGTTGTACTCCTTGTTATTAGGTCCAGTGATGATGTGTTCTGTATTAATGTGGGAATGCAGCAGACATTTGGGTCCACTTCAAGACCTGGTACCTTGGTGAGAATGGAGGTTTGTTAGTCTGTTGTTTGAGAGATGCCATTTGAGGTTGGGGGGCTCTCTGTAAGCCAGGACAGGTTTATCCAAAAGCTGCCTTGAGATGGTCATCCTTTTCCATGATATATATAGAATAACAAGACAACATTTATTTTAAAGGAAGGAATAGAATAGCTGAGCTATTTAACAAAATGACCTGGAAAAGCTCAGTGTTCTGGAGAATATCTATCAGGCTGTGTTAAGGCAATGTCTACATTTAAAAAAAAAATCTACCCATACTTCAATCTCTGTTTAGTTTCACATTTCTTTGTGATGGTGATATACAAAGAAATGAACTCATTGACCAATAAGCTTAATAGTCATCACAGAGCTTACTGGGATTCAGTTGTGGCTTAAAAAATATCCTTCAATGCTTACTTTGTGAGTTTTCGCTCATCATTAGAAGTTATAAAGGGACCAAAAACTTTGGCAAATAGTTGTAGACATGGATAATCTTCATATTTATGGCCTGATTCTCATTTACAGTAAGATCTCTTCACTGTGCTCTGGTTGCGTCAAGGCACCTTCAAGAGTACATGCAAAAGAAATCTATAAAGGGGCACATCTAGCTTAAGTAAAAATCAGGCCATCAATTTCCCCAGGCAAATTAAGATTTTTAAATGTAGCTATCTTAGCTTTTTTGATTTTTAATCCAAAAATGTCTGATCTTAACTCATCTGAGTGAATGTGTGCTTTAAATGTCAAATGCCTAAACCTACAAAATGCACAGTAGTTTTTGTAATGTCTGCCAACTTTCCTTCCAAATTCCTGATTATTATTACTCAGTTATCTACCTGCCCTATAGATTTTGTAATCTAACTATCAGTTTCTAAATAGCTGGAAAAATAGTCCAGATGATACCTATGGTGAGAACCATTGTTGAATTCTACACTGAACAAGAAGAAAGCTGGGAGGGGAAAATTGTAGGGAACTCTGATAAGTACTCAGGTTAGGATTTTTTAAAGGTGTCTAAGGGTCTAATTAGATGAAGAATTATTTTATGCTTCTTTGAAGATCTAAACAGTGAACAATAAATCTCACACACATTGCAGCTAGACTGTTCTCAGTGGTGGCAGATGACAGAACAAGGAGCAGTGGCCTCAGGTTGCAGCAAGGGAAGTTGAGGTTGGATATTAGGAAAAGCTTTCTCACTGGGAGGGAACAGGTTACCTAGAGAGGTTTTTAAGGCCTGGCTCAACAAAGCCTTGACTGGAATGATCTCATTGGGCATGGTTCTGCTTCAAGCAGGGGATTAAACTAGATCACCTCCACAGGTCCCTTCCAACCCTCATTTTCTATGATTCTATGTGCTGCTCTACCAGGCCTCAGTTCTGACTTCTTGATTCTTGTCCATTAGCAATGACAGTGACTGAACAAAGTCTTTCTACTCATTTTATTTCTATGACCACACATTGGCCAACCACCTGACCATGATACCTTGGCTTGTGCCTACAGTACCCAAATTCCCAGGCGGTCTCCCATCCAGGCAGTAGCCAGCCCTTGGACTGCCTCAATCCTGAGATCAGACAAGAATGAGTACATTCAGTCTACCATGGCCATAGGCAATTGATGACTGATAATTTTTCCTTTTGTTAGCATTGTCAGGCTAATACAGCTATGAGAGTTGGATTGAATTTTAGCTCCTGTACTTTAAACAGAATTGTTAATTAGGAATTGTCATTGTGGGTGACACCAGCAATAATTAAATCATAGAACTTGGTGGTGGAGAGGTCAGAAAAAGCAGAGCCTGAGTCTGTGTTCCTTACTGAAATTTATGGGGCTGGCAGGTAGAGAGAGGGAGAGAGAACCTTTTTATTGAGTTGATGGGATGCAAACATCACTCAGAACAATAAACTTGGAAACCCTTGTGACATTTGTCCCGGGTCACTTTTCAGAGCTGGCCTGCAATTTAGAAACTTGAATAGTTTGAAAAATAGTACTAGTTGGGTCAGCAAGGGCTGTGCATTCTAATGCCATGTGGATACACTTGGCAGGAGCTGCCTTTCCATCCCCACTACTTTTTTCGAATGCTGCCATAGCAATGCCCTCCTCAGGTTGTCTTTTTAGGGGAGAAAAAAACCCAACCCCCTAAATACTGTGTTTTCATAAGCACAGAGGCACTTCCTCCTCTGAGCGATAGGGGAGCAGGGTGTGACACAAGTGGTGACAGTTTATCTGGAGATGTTGCTGCATTCATTAAGAGGGGCTGTTGCTGTTTATCTGCATCTTGTCTGCAGCATCAGGTGTTCAGAAAACAAATTCTAGACCCTGTCAGCAGGCAAGATCATTAGGTTGGAAAGCAGTGCACTTCTCGAGGAGACCTGGCAAATCCAGAGCCTGACCATCTCTAGGAAATACTGCAAAACCTTCCTCTGCATAACAACCTTTCCATCATAAGAATAACATTGACCTTCCCTGTCCCTTTCCACTCCAGAACTCCTACTGGGGATAAAAAGGGGAATTAAGAACAGCTTTAAGACAAATAATCAAAACTGCTAGCTCAAGCAGAGTGGTAGAGGCTGTGCCACTACTCCAGCCACTCCATGAAGTCTTCTGGAGACTAATAGTTAAAAAGCAGGAGAGGGGAGATTGAATCTCGGTAATTTCCCCTTCATGATTCTCCCACCTGGCATTGCTGATGCCCCTTGCTCCTAGCCTACAGCCCTGCAGCTCTTGCACTTGTTGCTGTTGCTCAGGTATTCAGCAACCCCTGTTATCTCTCTCAACCCCTGTCATCTCCCAGTGCTACTGATATGCATCAGTCCTTGTCTGCCACAGCCCTTCTTACTAAAAGTTCTACCCTCAGCTCTGAGAGTCCATCACTCCTTACCTGCAGCATCTCTGCTATTCTAGTTGAGCCCCTATTTCTCTCTGTTCATGTATCTGGACCCTGACTCAGCTGTTCTGATGAGCTCCCCATGCCCAATATATGTCAGATTTAAAGATTTAAAGATCTAAAGATTATGCCCAACGTATGTCAGATTTTTTGAGATAGCCCAGTCCCTGCTGAGGCCTAGATTGAGATGACCAGATTAATTTCACCTGTATCCTAAGAACAGTCTGAGCCTCTGTTTTCAAACTAAAATATTAGCTATATTACATCTTTTCAAATTTTGTATTCCTACTGATAGGCCTGCTTTCATAGATTTCATAGACATTAGGGGCTGGAAGGGACCTCACAAGATCATTGAATCCAGCCCCCCTGCCATAGGAAAACCTAAGCAATCAATCTAGAGTTGCTTCCCCATATTATATATTTCTCTGTATGTATGCAATGTTTCCAAATCAAGTTAATAAATACATCAGCTAATTGCAGTTTTCTGGGGAGAGTGACCCATTTCTCAACAAACCAACGCCATTGTTGAGACTGGAAATGAAAAATGTCTAAATATAAGATCCCAGTTGATTCTTTATGAAGTTTTTGGCCTAATACTCTGCTATCTTGTACCTTCCGTGCAAAGCAGATGTAAGCAATAATGTAAATGAAAATTGTTACTGGGATAGCATTTTCCATTCACCTGACACTCATTTTACACAGGTAAAAATGATGCCATGAGGTGAAAAGGCCCCACAGGTGTTTTGTGACTGCTTGTTCTCCTTAGACACTAAAGCCCAAATCCCATTTCCTTTAAGGCTTAAGTGTACGGTACTTAAGTGCATAAGTGCAATCCTGTTTCCCCCACTCATGTCCTTTAAAAACTGTCAGTATGTTAACTCTTGTAATATGTCTTGATCTCAGCCTTAACACGTTGCAAAAAGCCCCGAAGAAACAGAGGACCTACCCGCCTTTTGCATTAACCCATCCACTTTCTGCATTAACATTTTTTCAGGAAATCAGGTAGGGTGGAATAGGCTCACACTTACGTGCCTAAGTACCACTTAGGTGCCTAGAGATGAAATAGAAGTGGGCCTAAAGATCTCTCACTTCTTAGGCTATTTAATACCCCAGAGCAGAATTCTACCTACAACACAAACCTGGTAATGTTAGCCTTTCTTTTCCAACAAACATCCATTCAGAGGCGCCCTTCAGCAAAGTGAAAGACAGGCGCAAAGATCTGATAGCAGTGATGCAAGAATTGCAGAATGTCATTGGGTGGTTGGAACTGCCAGGCACGATCAGACCAGTGATCTGTGTAGTTAGTATCTTGCCACCAACAATGCCAGCTGCTTCAGAGGAAGGTGCAAGAAAGCCTACAGCTGCAATTATCAAATAACCTACCCATAGGAAAACTTTCTCCCTGACACCCATTAATTAGAGGTCAGCTTATGCCCTGAAGCATAAGCATTTATAACCCTTAGAAAGCTCTTGGGTTTTCTGTGTGCTTCTCCTCTCTTTCTTTCCCTCTGTCATTACACTGATCAAAGTGTGTTCCCCCTTCCCCCAAACCACTCCATATTTCCATGTTAAAAAGAAAAAGGTTGATCTCAGCTTCCCCCTTGCATCTTTTCTGAGATACTGAATAGCTGAACACCAAAGGACCAAATTAATTCCTCCACTGTGATTAAACCAGGGATTGAGTTGGCCCCAAAAGAGCACCAATTTCTCATCTTTTTCTCTGGCATTCTTTCTATACTAAGAAGATAAAAAACGCCATCTTCAAAAGTGAGTATCTGTTGGTCCCTTGAACACAAGAACCACTTGACCCTTTTAGGTAAACTCTCGTTAGCCCCTGCCAGCAAAGGCCCATGTCCTGCAACGTACAGTACACTGTGGGGGAAGGGTCTCTCTGATCACAGATCAGCTGCTGATTGGCTGGAAAATGCCCCACCAGTGAGCAGAAAGCGCTTATCAGAAGGCCGAACATCCAGACACCATGGCCACCATGACAGCAGGACCTGCCTGTGAAATGAGGCCAAGATAAATCACATATCCCTCATCCCTACTAACATGACCCAGACAAAAACCAGGTGGAGGGCAGGGAGCCTGCACCTTCTATAAACAGTCCCACCCCCCATCTCAGCTGAAACAGCTTTAGGCTGAGATGTTGGATTAGGAAAACGATTCTCACCCTGGACAGAAAGTTAAAGGGCAGTGGTGATAATGCACTGATGGCAAAAGGTGCTTCAGGGAACGTAGCCATTACTCACCAGTGGTTCATTTGACCTGGCAGGAGAACATCTGATATCTAAACAGACCCACTCATCCTGAAGCACTCAGAAACCTCTACAGCTAAATATTTGATGCCCTTGCTTGATAATGTTTATTTTGCTTTCTCCCCACCTGTGCTAGCCCAGTATGCTGTGAGTGAAGTAAACACTGGAGGCTGCACATACCGTAGATAAAGTTCTGAAATGCAACCTTTCAAATGGCTATTTGTGAGCCATGTAAAAGCTGACTAGGCAAAGGAGCAGAGAGTACGCAGAAGGGGCCAGTTCTTTACATGCCACAGTCAGGTGGGCTGGATGCAATCTATCCAGTATTTCCTTTTCCAAATTTTGATCTTGTTTGAATTTGCACTATTCAATGAAGATTACCCAGGTGTGAGAGTAGATTCTGCCCCTCATGGGCTTGATCCTCAATTGCTTAATTTCTGCGCTCAGTATTGAGTTGGAAGGATAAAGGGCAATGGTGAGTTTGCCCCTATCTATGGGGCTGTCGAATGCCTGAGCCAGTCCCTAGTGTAACTTTGGACACCTCCATATACAATGCAGGTCCTATAATTTATTCACTCAAGATAAGGGGATGGGTCCTCAGCCAGTGTAAATTAGTGTGTCACCACTAAAAGTGATGGAGCAATGCTGATTTACATCAGGTCCAACCTGTTCAGTGCACTGAGCGACAGTAATGTTAAATACTGTGGTCCAGTTCCTGGCTGTCCTCTTCCTGCTGCAGAAGGAGTGGGATGTGCTGACACTTAGGGTAGCAGACTTTTGGAGCCTCCTGTGCTCTTTAGTCCTAAATACAGAGGCCTCCTGGAGAATCCAGTTCCCTGAGAACCTTTCCTTTGTCCCCTCAGGTTGTCACAACATAGAATGGCATGGCCCTTGGCTGCCAAAACTCTTCAGCTTCCAATGCCAAATCCAAATTTAGTGTTTTTTTTCCTTTGTGCTGGAATAATCAGTGTTTGGTATCAAGTCTCTCCCTTCCCTTTTCATTTGGATTATATTCTGCTTCATGAATGTGCTACTTGGTTCTAATTCCTAGCACAAAATTATCTTCAGCCTTTTTAGCTTTCATTTATATTTAGAAAATCATGAAGTTCTCTCTGTCCCTGAGGAGCTGGGTCATTACAGTGCCATCTAAAATAAGGCTAAAAAGTGGTGTTATCTAATGGTTCTTGTTGGGGGACAACACTCTTGGATTCTCTTTCTGATTCTGCCACTGCATGGCAAAAAGCAAAATACTTTCATGTCTTTTACCTCCGTTTCCATATCTACAGTGCAGTGATTCTCAACCCAGATGCCATGGCACCCTGGAGTGCCTTGCGATCCTTTCAGGGGTGTCATGCAACCTAACATTAGGACTGTAAAATTTGGCAATGTGATTCAAGAGATAAACCCAGAGGTTTCAAATAGAAATCCGCAGCATTAAAAGCATTCTGACTTGTGCTGAATTATTTGCAACAGAAAAATTGCTCTGTTATCTTCCTGTAGTGAAAAAAAATTAAGTGAAAATTAAGAGCTGACATTTTTGAGGGGTGCCTTGAGCCTATTGAAGGGAGCCTTGAGCCTGTTGAGGGGTGCTCTGAGTCTGAAAAGGTTGAGATCCACTGCTGTGGTCTACATAATAAATCTTCTGTTGTGCTGGTAAATTACGAAGTGCTAAGTGCTTTGAAATCCCTGGATGGGCGGTATAGGATCAAAATTGGATTGAAAGGTGGGAATCCCTAGACCTACCCCCTTACTGCTTTCTAACAAAAGGTAAACCATAAAAGTTACCCAAGGTGCTGGTTTTATGGCTCTTGCTTTGAGATAAACCATTTTTATCAGCTTTTATGAGTATACACATGTGAAAGTTCAGGTGAAGTAGGTATGGAAGCTGGAAAGGATGGGGCCTATAAATATGTTTAAAATGCTATCTGTTCTTTCTCAAACAAGTCTCTCCAGCTCAGGTATTTACACTCTGATAACCTTTTGGTCCCAATGGTGGTAGGAGACTTCATGCCTTGTATTTCAAAACTGATAAGAAATTGAAAGAAGGGGAGGCTCCAAGAAGAATTATAAAAGCCAATCCTCTCCCTGCCTTTCTTGGAGTTATTGTACTTCTTAAAGGATTGCATTTCTGAAAATTATTTAATGAGATGCTCTTTTCTTTTACTGCCATGATCAGAAGAGAACGAAGTGATGGAAAAGGGGAGAAGTGTACTGTTTTTGCTATCCAAGAGACTTGTCTCTGTTCTCTGTTGATCCCTTTATCGACAATTGGTGTGGATTCCTTCCTATCTCAGATCAAGGGGAATTTTTATCTTGCTGGGAGCCTCTGCATGTGTATGTGCATGTGTTTCTATTAAGCTTCTCTTTGCAGCAACATCAAGAGAAGTTTGCAGGAATCTGTCTGTTCAGCCCGTTAGAATTTACTAGACCAAACAAGCATATCTGGGATGCTTTCAAATAAATGTATGAGCGAGTGTCTTGGAATGGGGCTTTTCTTTTCATTATGTTGCTACAAACCAGAAGAAAAGAAGCCAAAACTAGATACTGTACAATACTGGCTGTCTCAGAAAACTGGGAATCATAGTAAACTTATGTCACTAGTTTGAATCCAGCCCAAGGCTGCGGTGACTGAAAGTTAACTTTTTCTTATGATCTATGTGAAATTAGTTTAATAGGTCTCCAGACAATTGCTAGGGAGCATGTATCTGTGTCACAAAAAAACACCACAGTAACTGGCACCAGTTGGCAGAGAGGCTGAAGATCAAATTAATTATTGCTCCTGGATTCCCACTCCCACATCTGAAAGTCAGGAATTGAAGGAACTTTAGCAGGGCAACTCAGGAGGAGGCTTTCCTTGCCATGCCCCAAATTATGAATAAACAGAAGAACTTATTTTCCAGAGCTTCCTAACTGAACCCTTTCACAGACTCACCATTTACTGAATAAGAAAGAGAAAGCCATGAGATGATATGCTACTCTGAGTCTACAGATGAGGTCCTCACTGATTTCTGCTCAGTGCTGTTGCCCCCTGAAAATTGTAATAAGATTTTACCTCTGAGTGGTTAATAAAGTTCTGGCTTTATGAACTGAATGTCAAACTCCTCTATGGAAAGATGTGCAGAAACTGAAGCCCTTGCAATGATGAAGTGATACTGTGTTGATACTGGATGTTTGGAGATGAGAGCCAAATAAGGGCTCAAGGAGCTGGATCCTTACTTATGCATCTACTAAATGTGTTTGTTTAATAATACATTTCTACATCCTCTGCTGCTATGAAAGTTTCTCTTCACTGAGAATACTGAGAACTGATGACCAACAAATGCAGTTAATGCAGACCATTTGATCGGGAACACTGTCCAACACAGTGGGGGCAAAGAGGCCTTAGCAAAGAGACAGTTAAACAAGCCAGATGAGGTTCCAAACATACCCTTCATAGCCGGGAGCATGCAATTAATTTATGTCAGTTTCTAATGATAATAGAAAATAACAGACCAGGAAATACACTGCATTAGGTATATCAGATGGGACTGGCCCCTGCTTAATATAGCAAGTAAATACATTTCCAAAAACTCTGCAAATCACAGGTGAAGGAGTAGTTAAAGGAACCAAATCATATAGGAGGCACCTGAGGAAGTTGATGGGAGGCATGCATGTGGTACCTTTCATCACTAGATTTGAAGATGCCAATAGAGCATGAATATTATCATCAGCATTTTACAGATGTGAAGGCAAAACACAGAGTACACCGTTTAAGGGTCAGGAACAGAACCAAGATCTCCTGACACCTGGGTCTATTTTCAGAACAAAAGCTTGATAATCTTCCTCAGGTACTAAGGGAAATTTGGAAAAAGAGGCTTGGGACTATGTTTGGTGGGGAAGTCAAGGGGCCTTTTAATGTCTTTTTCTCACACATTCATATTCTCTCTTTCTCACACATTCTCACTTCTCATGTTCCTGCTTAAAGTTGAGAAAAAAATTATCTTCTCATTTATATTACGGTAGCACCCACAATGATGAGTGCCTCATTCTGCTGGGTGTTGTACATGCATTAGTAAAAACAGTCTCTCCTCCAAAGAACTTAAAAGTCTACCTATAGAGAAAGGGGAAACAGAGGTACAGGGAGGTAAAGTGACTTGCCCAAGGCCAGCATGGCAAAAAGTGGCTCATGCTGCTCTCCTGAGTTCCAGTCCAGCACACAGTCCTCTAAACCATTCTGCCTCTATTGATGGGGTACCTGAATTGGGCCTTCAGTCAAGTTAGATGCTCAGACAAGATCAATTATGAAGCCAACCAGGGAAAGGCAGGTTGAGGCAGAAAAGAACTCTCTCCCTCACTCCTTCTTTTTATTGCTGGATTTGTTTTACTTGTTAAAATTTATAGTCTGAGCCACAACTCCAGGGTGGTCTGCCTGCTTTGGAAACAGGGTTCCTACCTACAATGGCTTGGGGACTGTCAGAAATAGGGCATATTTTTCTAAAATTGCTGGAAATAGCCACATTTCTGATATTTGCATATAACCTTAAAACCAGCATCATCTTAGTAACCAGCTAATTATCACTGAAGCATCCTGACACTCTGTGTTGCTCAGATGATGCTTCCCTTCTGCCCATCACCCTCCTGAATCTTCCTAGTCATTCTGGAGGTCAAGTGAGAGCTTTGAGACATTTTGTTGCTCACTGTACTTAGAGGATGAAACCCCCTGCTCTGCCGAGACCAGTGTTTGTTTCTTGACAGTTGCCAGCACCAGACACTTTAGAGGAAAGTGAAAGAAACCCCCCAGTGAGCAGACATGACATAATCTGCTCCTCTGTCACATCTCAAGAGCGTCTCTAATCCTTGGAGATTGTCCTAAACTCTGTATGATCTTCCTCCTGTATGATGCTCCTTTTTAAAAAAAAAAACCTTATGATAATTATTATAACTGTGAGCATCCTTGTTTTGCACATTCCAAGTCCAGTCACTGTGACTCTTGCTAAACTAGTCATGTCAGCAACATTATGTGGCAATGAGTTCCCTACAGTACTCACAGTGTGGAAAATGTATTTCCTCTTACTTGTTTCATTGCAGATGCCTTCCTGCTTTCTTGGGCCCCTTCCACTCTTTGGTGAATCCACCTGGTTTCTTTAGCATCCTAATAAGCCTGCAAAGGCTGACACGTGCTTCAGTTTATGCTTTAATACACTTTATATTAAAATAATGTTATGCTCTTAAACCAGTGCCTTTCTGGTACGTGGACACATCTACACAAGATGCTTAATGCACAGTAGACTGACTGTGCATTACAGCATCACAGCAAAACCCATGCTATTAAGCTAAAGTGCAGTAGTATTAGTCTACTGCGCATTAGCTGTCATGAAAAAAGCATGTGATTACACTAATGAGCAATAGGGCAGCCTTTATTTAGTACTTCCTTTTGCAAGTACCAGATTTAATGTGCAGTAGGTACTCTGCATTAATGAATATGTAGACAGCCCTGAAGTCCCACAAATTAAACTCCATCCCCCTCTAAGTGCTGCTTTGGTCCCCACCCCTCAGAGAGGTACCTGATAGAGTTTGCACCCTGTGACACTGAAATGGAGACATGAGGGTTCAAGCCTCCAACCACATGGACTGAAGCAAGGACAGCATGCTGTTGCAAGAGAAATATCACTACCAAAAACCAAGGTAGCCCTTCCTTCGTGCCACACATAGTAGCTGCCCATGTCATTTATGATGCACATGACCTGAGTTAGCCACTTCTGTCTTAAACCAATGGGACTGTACACAGAGGCTAAATTTAAGCACCAAGGTATGTCTTCATAAGATGGTAAGTTCTTTGGAGCAAAGACTATCTATTTTGTTCTTTGTTCCTACCACCAGCAGACCCTAGTCTTAGACAGAATTTTGTAATGTGCAATGAAAACCAAATTAAGTGCAAGCCTTGCTTTACCCTTCTTTTGGTTTATTTCCCTTATCTGCTGTCTTTTGAGGGATTCTGTCTGTCTGCAACATACAGGGTTGTCAGGTTTTTGGATTGGGGTAGCAGATCCATATTAGATTGGAATTATATATAATGTGTCTATCACAGTTCACAAAGGGGAGGTGTTTGGAAGTCTGGATTCAGCAAAGCTCTGCTTTAGCTTGCCACTATGTTCACAGCTGTGGCAGTGCTGCAGTGAACTCTGAATTTGTAATGAACCATTTATATAAAAAAGGGAAGAAGAGAAAGGGAAAAAAATCCTCTCCTACAAGGCTCTTTTATCTTTGAAGGCAACCAAACTTAATAATCTAGTCTTACAGCATAGCCCTGTACTTCATAAAATCAAAATAAATCATAAAAGGGGCATATTAAAATAATTTGTATCAGTAGGGACTGATTTAAAGGCCAGCTCCTCATTCATCAAAGCATTGCTTTCATTTGCAAGCATATTCCTACGAACTGCAGGAAAGCTTCACCAAATCCATTAATAAAAAGGGAAAAAAAGGGAGGGGGAATTTTTCATAAGGAAAATGGACAAAGGGGAAAGCAGAAAATTATTCTAATAAACTCCTCTTTCTTCAGAGGTTCCCCTCCAAATAATAATTATGAGAGAAAAATGGTCTGATGACTTTTGATCTTTTATTAAGGAATAATTTAGGGCAATTTTTATGTATAAGAAAATAGCATTATCCTCCCATTCAGTTCACATAGAATAATAAATTAAAGGAGAATGTGGCTGGAGAAAAAAACTTGAAGGCAATAAACCATCAATTTCAATGAAGGAAAAAAAGATTTAAAAAATCCAACCAGGGAATTATTTCTTTAAAAAAAAAAGAAAAGAATAAAAAAGCTGAAGATGTAGTCAGAGGATAACGGGGAAAGGGCCTCACTTCTTCCCCATCAGTTACATTAAATTCAAGAATTAGGTGTTCATATCTGATTGGACAAGCAGCTCACACCTGTCGCTTTAAAAATAACAGCTCGAGCCTTTAAAGAAAAGCGGACAGTGACCGTATCAATGCCCGCAAACCCGCATGCTGAGAGTGGGCAGCAGAGGATCAGGTGCCTGGGTGCTGCCCAGCGCCACTGAAACGGCCCAGATTCAAGATCTCCCAATCGCCGCTGGGCGATGGGTTAAAAGTTTGATTTTGGACTGATCTGATCCAGAAAGGGAAAAAATATGACATTTAATAAACGGACACTTTTTTTTCAAATTCAATAAAGTGACAACGTGTTTGTGTGAGTGTGTGTGTGTATGCGCGCGTGCGTGCAAGAGGAACTATAACCACGTTGCTTTTGATACTGTTATTTCTTGTTTTCAGTCATTTATGCGGGCACCAAAAGAGAAAATGACCTTTCTGTCTCCCCTAAAGCGAAGGGAAAGAAAAAACATGTAAAAGGTTCTGCTCACGCCCGTGTCTAAAAACTCGAATCCAATTTCATCTCGGTAACATTTGTATCAAACCTGTTACTTGTATCAAAGTTGCTGAGGTTTAGAGGATAATTGTATCGACACACAGCAGTGCCTGGAAATGTTTCCATGAGGAAGATTGGCGAATATTGTCTTCGAAAAGACGATACGTAGGCAGACTTATTCCTTCTAAGGGAATCATATTTTCCCTCTTCAGTGCCTCCATTGGAATTTTCATAAGTACCTTGGATCAGTCCGTGGAAAAAAACCAGTGCATTTAAGTAAAGAAGTCATTATATACATACATACATACATACATATACATATACATATACATACACACACACACACACACACACACACATATATATATATACACACACACACACACCACTCTTTCCTATAATAAAAGCATACGATTTTTCTTTTTCATACCGTAAATACTTGATGGTGTATGAACGTGCAGTAGAACTCAGTGCGGATTTAACACGTGAGGACACAAACTGAAAACCGGGTTTGAGGAGCTGCTCCCTTTCACTCTGGCACATGCCAGAGTGAAAGGTGGTATTTTCTAATACTAAGGTGGTATTTTCTAAAGGTGGTATTTTCGGAGTGAAAGGTGGTATTTTCTAATAATGCTATTTTCAAGATGGTTTGATTCGGAGTAACTAAGACGAGCAACTCGAAATTGACAAGGAGATTCATTCTTGTCAATGAATGAATTGAAATGTATCTATTTACATAACATAGATTTTATTTAAATCTGAGTCGTCGGCAAAAATGAAAGGCTTCTGGTCCTTAAATAGGAAACAAGAGCTGAGAACAGATGCTGTACCCCGGCTATAAAACACTGGCTTTTTTTATTGCAGTTCTGTTGTTATTGGTCTCAATTTGTTTCTTTCTCTGCCCCTCTGTATATCAGTCACCCACTTGTACTTTATCCCTTCTGTCTTTCTAGTATGGATTATTCTGTTTTTTAAATCGTTGTTTCGATCCAAGCGATTATTTAGTCGGAAAATAAAATTTCTTTGGAGAGGAGAAGAACCCGCTGCTACGGGAGGGAATGGGAAATGCAGTGGAAATGATCCGACGGGGTTAGCGAGTGACTGCAGAAATTAAATAAAGAAGGGGAGAGGTAAGATTTCAGTTGAAACAACTTCTTCCCGAAGAAATCGGAGCAGAATAATGTGGGATCTTTTTTTTTTTTAACAATCAAAACGTCTGAGTATTGGCAACAAGCCAGTTGTTCAAGGCGGTTGTTTAACCAACAGAAACCTGATAAGCCCCAGATATGTTAGAGCCATAAACAGATCTATTAAATCTCATCGGATTAGTTTTATGGCCATTTGGAAAAAAAGATAAATATTTCACCTTCCCAGCGCATGTGCTGCAAAAAGACATTTAAAATCCCTCCCACATAATCTTATTCCACGTGCCACAATTTGACAGCCCTGTATTAAAGAGCCACAGGGTGAAAATATAGCCCAGGTCCACCCCCTCCCTAAGGATGGTCTGTTCTAGGTATTTAAAGACACAAATATTATACGAACTTGCAGATCCGGGAACGATTTTTTTATAGATAGGCAGGCATTTATCATCGTTTGATGTTTTATTGTTGGTCTACCGGCAATATTTCAACCGCTTTCTCCCTCCAGATATTACCTCCTGATGCTTCACCGGGTCTAAAGCGATGCTTTCATTCTTATCTGTAGGAACAGAGGTGAGATGGGTATCTTTAGGTCTTCCCCCTCCGCACAAACAGAGTAGAAGAGGATCCTGGGATCAGAAAGACAGGTGACTCCTTTACAATTTAGGGCTTTGGACTGGGGGCTGAAATAAGCTGTTCCAACCCCCAGGTCCTCCAACAAGCTAGTTTAATCCAGAGGAGAGAGAAACCAGACTAATGTGTCTCCCTGCACCTTACCCCCCAAACACCTGAGACTTAAGGAAAGTGCACATGGAATTCCCTATCGAGTCAGATTCCAGAAATACTACACAACACACACATCTGCCACTCCTCCACATTGTCCTTTCCTGTTGATAGGGCAACATAAGTTATTGTTCTGGGACCTGAAGCCCCCCCACCCCCCAGGTCAATGGCATTGACTTTGGACTTTGGATCAAGCCCACAATGAGCCAACTGTCCCATTAAAAAGGACCATCCCTCGTCTGTTTCATTGGTGTTTGTTACTTCCTACCTGGCACAGAAAAGTATTCAAGTCAAAGAACAGGTACATTTCCCACCACTTCTCCCACCCAATCCACAGAGCTACCATGCATAACAGTAAAGCTTTTTACTTGAAGAGCAGTACTAGATAAAAGACAGGGAATGGTGTATTCTTTACCCACTCCTCAGCCTAAAGTCTCTGTCAGTTTTGATCAGGTAAATCCAACCAGTTTAACTGAAGGCTCTTCTAGCAGGTTATAAGGGTAACAGCCCCATATTTCCCTTTTTTGTTTGGTGTAAGGATACCCCTTGTTTAATTAGTTTTCTGGGAGAATGCATAACCTCAGAAACTGGTTTATACTAAATTCAGTTTAGCATCAATATTTAACATTATAAAGGGATTATTATTTTGGCTTATACTGAGCAATAATGCAATACTGAGCAATAAGTGGACCAGTTAAAACAAAAACAAAGAAAAAAACCCTCTCATATTCTATTTAGATATTGAAATAAGTATCTTCATTTTCAAAAGAGCTCAGCATCTTAAATGGTCAATTATTTTGAAACTCAGGACCCTGTTACCATAATAGAGCTTTCTGGGTTCTAGGCCATTTTAAAAATTTGGCTCTAAGTTAAAGTTTTCAGAGGTGCCAAAGTCACTTGGGAGCCTAAATCCTATTTTCAAGAAGGTTTCTAGCTCATATCCAAAATCAATAGAACAGAGGTTGCCCAAGTGAATTAGGCCCCCAACTAATTTAGCTAAACCTTCTATATTTGAGCATTTTGGGATTTTTTGCCCATTTGCTTCCAAACACTGCAGAAATTCTCCACTCCATTGTCCATCCATTCTTTCCATCTTTTTCTTTTTAAATAAATTATTGATTTTTGGATCAGGATGTTTCTCCTAAAAATATATATATTGTTTTTAAAAATTCAAAAGATAGAAATCAAAAAGTGCTGAATATTACATTCCATAAAATTACTACTTCAGTCAGAAAATATTCAGCTTGAAATCAGTTCCATTTTTAGGCTGAAAAAAAAAGATGAAGTCTCCTTTTTTCCTCCCACTGAAATAAATATTGTTTTATTAAATTTGTAAGATTGCACCTTCTGTACCATGCAGACCCCCCAGCACATTTAATGTTCATGAACTATTCTTGCCTTTCCCTGAAGGGGTTGACCTCTGCTCTGTACGTTGAAAGGCTACCCCTGAATATGCTTGGTGTTCTCTTCTTACCAGCCAGTGCTTTTCTTTTTTAACTCAAAATAATTTTTCAAAGCAGACTCCTTGCCTGGAGTGCTGAGTGCTGGGCCTTGCAAGGCACTAGTGGGGCACAGAGACCTAGGCTTGACCCCATCTCTGGTCCTTAGGACAGGCTGGGCCCATCCTTTGGTGAATTCATTTCAGCCTGAACTTTCTGTGAACCTGGGCCTGAGGGGAAGGGGACTCGGCAGGGCAATGCTGATGGAGGAAAGCTCTGAGCAAACCTATCAGCCTGAGTAAATATTGAACAAGTCCATGTGAAGGCTGGGGTTGAAATGAAGCTGTCTAATCAGTGTAAACTGAAAGGATAGGTGAGGCCTCTTAAGAGCAAGAAAACATTTTGTATACTCACTTCCACAATTGCTTCCCTTCCCCTGGAGCTGACTTCTTGGGAAGCATCTCACCTGCTTCAAAGAATAAAGCAAACTTGAAAAGTTATCAGCTTTAATTTTTTTTGATGCGGGGTGGAAGGGAAGGGAAAAAGAGAGATTAAAGAGAGGGGAAGGGTGGATACAGTTCATGGTAGAGTATTTGTTTTAATTTAAATATGATACAAAGAAAGTATGGCACAGAGATGAAGACTCTAGATCAAGAGGTCACTTGGGTTAAATCCAGGTATTACATTAGCTCAGGCCCCAATCCTGCAAAGACAAATTATAAACTTCTGGAGGGAGGGGACATCTTTTCATTGATGTGTCTGCACAGTGCCTACCACTATGAGTCAGCAGTCTGGAAGTGCAGTTCTTTCACAATACAATTTATTTGTATTGCAGATTATTGGAATAAGGTTCAGATACCCCTACTCACATTGACTATCATCACAATCTGTAAACAGTACCCAGCAAAGTCAGTGCCACTTTTTGTGGATATGGGACTAGAACTTGCAATTAGATCTGCCCTGGTTGCCTGAGCTTGTAAGAAATTCCACAGACCACAAATCTACCCAGAAGGTACATGAGTAAGGCCAAGAGAATCCAGCTTACAATATGATACTATGGGAATGAAGGCTGATTGCTCACATTCTGTGGAAAATTCTTCACCTGTAGCCTTCACCTTTTTTGCCCGCATAGCCTATGTTATTTATTTATTTATTTATTTATTTGCTGAGCTCATTTAAACCTCTTTGCATTAAAAGAAAACATTAGGAAAAAATAAGTGGGCTGCCTTAAGCCTCTGTTCAGCAACACATTGCTGCCAAATTTTAAATAAGTCCATCCTTAGTAAACCAGGGCCTTAACTTTAAGCAGGGCCATCAATTCCAGACAGACTATTAGCGAACTCAGAGAGTTATGTTAAGAACATGTTCAAGTTGGTAGCTGAATAAGGGTGATTATTCATATGTTTCAACCTGGGCACCTTGCTAAGTCAGGGCCTATGTAACAGAAAGTGTAGGAAACTAGAGATCACTTGTGATTTGCTTCATGAAATAATTGGTGATTATTTAGTGAATAATTGGTAAGATTTCTTTTAAAACACAAATGTGTATTGCCTCTTGTTACAAAACCAATGACTTCTTTATCATGATGTATGAAGGATGAGGTCTGGATAAACATGAAAAAAAATGTTTGACTTCATCTTCTCTTCAGTTTTAGGGCATCCCATGTTTTGTGTCAAAAGAAAAAAAAATCTTTTTACAGCCTCACAGTACCCTTATTAGGGCAAGAATTTCCCCAGACATTGAGTTGCAGAGAGGTTTCACACTTCTAGCCCCAATCAGCTCTGTGGGGAAAGAAGTTCATAACAAGGGGTAAAGTGGAGTTGAAAGTAAGGAAATTTTCAAGCTTTTTTTCTTTCTTTCATTCTTCCTTTTTTTTTTTTAAATAGAATGTGCTCTTCTGAGATCAAAAGGCCTCACATTGTGAGAACAAACGCTTTAGGGAGAGAAGAAACATTTCACACCAAGGGGTAAGGAACAGATGGCCCTGAAATATCTGCCAAGAAGGGCCAGAACTCTTGGCTTTCTCTCCAGGTCTGTTATCTGTGAGCCGGGATACAAGACAGGAGTCTGCTCAGTGTCCTTTCCTAATATCTCCTCCTTTCAGAAAAGAGAAATGTCTCAAACAAAACTACTGTCATAAATAATTTACAAGCTTTTTTAAGCTGGGAATTTCCCTTTCCTTTGGGATATTAAAGGAATAAATCTCCATTAAGGCTTGGTTTTATATATGTGAATGTGTGTGTATGTTTGCATGTGTGCATTAGGACTTGAGTGATTTTTGTTCTCATAAAAATGTCATACCAGAAACTCCAGAGCTAAAGAGATAGTTGCATCCACATAGATGTCAGTATATATAACCATAGACACCTGCAAAACTATTAATCAGTCTATCATGTGTATGTGTGTATATATATATATATATATATATATATA
>NW_017729031.1:117934338-117938139 GCF_001723915.1 Gavialis gangeticus | reverse complement strand
TATATATATATATATATATACACATAATACAACTATGTATATATAAGCTTATATAAATACAGATCTTTTTCTCCAGATGTAGAGATATATTTGCATGGATGTAGAGGTGATTAGATGAATATAAAGAAATATGCACAATTATTTACATGAGGATATGTGTATATTAATATGATATACATATAGAATGGAGGGAAATTGGATCTGGAGAGCTCATCTGATTAACCCCTGTCCCAAAACAAGATCAGCTATGCTTACACATCTCTGTATATGTCTATACACACATACACACTGATAGTAAGGTACATATCATGCCTATACATCTCATGGAAGACAACTATATAATATTATATGTAACATGCTCTTTTATACATAATATATATATATTATGCTTGTGTGCTGGAGAGATGTGTCTGTCAAACATACTAAATTACTCCCACTACCTTGTTATGGTAACCTAGGAGTGCTGGTCCAGAAACTGAGAGGGGCAAGGATTTCTTTTACTGGATTAACTGTGTAGTGTTAGACGTGCTTTCCAACATAAGACATTCTTCTTCACCTTGCATTCAAAAGCTTGCCTAACTCTATCCCAGCGACCCAGTTATCTAATAAAAGATGTCACCCTAAGACATCCTTTCCTTCCACTACCTTGGGCTGCTAAACTGCCTTAAGAGGTGCCTCCTTTCCAGCCAGGAGTCTGGGTCTCTTTGCTCTAAGGAAAACAAGCTGAAGTGTGAGAAAGCTGAGGGGAAAGTCACAACGTGTGTGCTGATGCCCTCAGCCCGCTGGAGAAGTCAGGCAAGCGCGGGGGCAGGAAGACTGAGGCGGTCTCCAGGGACCGGGCCACTTCTTCGGGGCTTTGCACCGGCCGCGGCGTCGGGGGCCCGGCACTACGGACTTTTCCGGCGGCTCTTTTGAGTTTCAAATGGGAGGCTCCATGGCCTTTGTTAAAGATATCCGTCCTTCCACCCAGATGCCCATCCCTAGCCCCACATCCCCCAGCATCCCTCCCCGCCCCCTCCACCTCCCTGTTTTGATCACTGCAGCCCTTCCTTCCGTCCTTGTGTCCCAGCGGCAGCCCCCCGCGACGCGGCTCCAGACTGAGCGTGGGCGCTTCGCCCTGCCGCAGGAGCCGGACCACTGCGACGCGCTGGGCCGCCCAGGGGCCACGAGATGCCCTCTTGAAGCTCGTCGGCGGTGCGACCGGGACCCAGGGGCACGTGATCGCTGGGGCAATGATCACTGGGGGCTCGGGAGGTCCTGGCTTCGAGAGAGTCATAAAGGTCTTCAGCACTGCCACCTGTCTTCGCTGCCAGTCTGTCTGCCTGCCTGCCCCGAGCATCCTAAGCCTCGCACCCGTCTCCATTTGCCCTATGACATCCTCAGCCTCGCACCCTTCCCCCTCTCCCTGCCTTGTGGGACCGGCCGGCCCCTGGAGCTCTCTGCGAGAGCCCGAGATGCCTCTTGCCCCCTGTCCCGGTGCGGGGAGGGTCTTTTCCCGGGGGAAGGACCGGGATCTGCCTCCCCAAGGGCCAGCAGGTAGCTGGCTGAACCCCCTACCCACCCAGCCCCAAGCAGGGAGGGACTCGGATCCGCCTGCGGCCCGGGCAGTCCCCCTCCTGTGGACTTGTTTAGCAACCCCAGAGGCGTTTTGAGGTAAAAAGGTCAGAGCTATACCCCGACTGCTCCCCTCCCCCGCCAAAGCACCGCGACTTTACAAGGAAGGGTCCCACCGCCGCGGACAAGCAGTCTGCCCCGGGCTGGGAGGAGAGGGGGGACCAGGATCAGGACACCCCCCCACACACACACACACTGCTTCGGGATAAGCAGCCGGTCCTGGGATCCAAAAATCCCTGCACCTGGGGTTTCTGCTCCAAGCAGCGGTGTCAGATCAGCCCCCCAAAGCCCCTCAAACCCTTTCCTCTTGCGGATGGATCTATTTCAGGGGCATTGCGAAAGTGTCTTAAAAATGCGAGTGGTGGCGGCCCTGTCCCTTTGGAAGTGGGGGGATGCTCGTCCTGGGCACCGCGGGACCTGATCCCGCCTCTGGTGGAGTCAAGAGGAGGCTAGAGGCAGGGAGGACACCGGGCCCATCGCTTGAAAGCCTTAACAAGAACAAGAAGCCCCCTGGCTTCCCCCTCCCTCACAACGCCTTCCCCCACAACCCCAGCCCCGCGCCCTTGCTGGGGGTGAGAGATTTCCCATGCCACTTAAACCAACAGGACTAGGGGATGAAAAAAGTAAACTTTATTAGTCTTGAGGTAGCTTCATTTCAAAATACAGAGCAGAAAAGAGCGGTGAGAGGGAAATCCCGATAGAAAACACTAGTTCTTTTCCCTCGCTGTCATTTTCTCCTTAAAAAAAAAGAATACATCTAAAAGAAACTCAACTCTGTTCCTCCCCCCCCCCAAGTTTTTAGATTTGTTTTATCCTAAAGCTTGTTGCAGGGGAGAAAAAACGGTTTTTATTTTCTAGGGTTAAATAGCATTTTGATCGGCCTCGCTCAAATCTGAAGGGGGGCGGGGGAGGGATTCCTGTGCTACTTTCCTTTAAGAATTAAGGCTCTTAAACATATAATAAATATATTTTAACCCATCAGTAGAAATGGGCAGGCCGATAGCTCATAAAGGTCCACTCTGCAGCTTTTTGGGAGCTTCCACACTCCCGGACAGAACAGACTACAACGAGTACCCTGAGGTCAAACTTCTTCTTGGCTGGGGTGTGTGTGTATAACGCAAGGCATCTGAACAGCGTGTGAACCCTGTAAGACAGCAATAGTGCAAAAGGAGAGGGGAGGATTTGTGTGTGTGTGTTTCTGTGTCTGTTTGCAAAGGCCTCTCCATTATTAATAATATCTAGATCTCACTCCAACATATACACAATTTAAAGGGCGGGGGGGACTTTTTACAATCCTATGGGAGGAAAAGCCACGAAAAAAAATTACATCAAGCAACATCTTGCAGACAAAAGTCATTGTGCACCATTTTGTTTGAATGGGGATAGCTAAATTCGCTTCTGAGTTTCTCTGGTTGAAAGTGCAGCCCCCAAGTATCTGGGGGGGGGGAACGTCCCTGAGACGAACGGGTCAGGCTAAGAAATGTCCGGCAAAAACACAGCCGCTCCTTTGGAGGTCCAGATGCTTGCAGAATGGTCTCATAAATTAAGAGAAGGGAAGAGAGAAGGAAAAAAAAAGCAGGCAGGATGATTTGACATCACACTTAAGTGAAGCAGTTCTTGCAAAAAAAAGGCACCAGTCGGAGCAGTGTGCGTGTGTGTGTCTGTTCCCTACTTTACACAGATCTGTGAGCTCTTCTGCTTGGCATGGAGCAGCTGCCTCTGGAAGGCGGACAAAGTGGCGTGCGGGGACCGTGTCTTCCTGCTCCTCCTCGGCGTCCTTTCAGGAGGACACCGAGTTGGGAGAGGCCTCAGGTGAAGTGGAGCTGGACTGGTCCGAGGCTTCCCCCGCTTCCTTGGCAGCCCTGGGGGGCGCCGCGGGGGCGAGTCCTTCCTTCTCCCTCTTCTTCTGCTTCATCCTCCTGTTCTGGAACCAGATCTTGACCTGGGTCTCGTTGAGCTCCAGGGTGGCGGCGATCTCCACCCGCCGGGCCCGCGTCAGGTACTTGTTGAAGTGGAACTCCTTCTCCAGCTCCGTCAGCTGCTTGGTGGTGAAGTTGGTCCGGATGGTGTTGGCCTGGCCGACCACCCCGTACTTGGACACTTTAGCTGTGAAGGAGCCAAGGACACACGACAAGGAAGCAGCAGCCGCGCGTAACTCACTCCTTACAGCCAAGGGGGGGGGGGGGG
>NW_017729031.1:117932735-117934035 GCF_001723915.1 Gavialis gangeticus | reverse complement strand
TACCACAGACAAAGTCTGGGCCTGCAAGGGCGATTCGCTGCTTCGGATGCGTATTTCCAGCGCCGGGCTCTGCTGCTGTGCACCACCCCTTGTTACCCCGGGGTTCGACCTCCCTCCCTCGGGGGAAACCCCTCCAAGCCTCTGCCCCCACCCGTTGGATGGAGAGGATGCTATAGACCCACCTGTCTTGGGGGGATTCCGCTTCACTCTCATCCAGTCGAAGGTCTGCGTGGCGCTGGTGGTGGGGCACTGCTCGGATGGGCACGCGTGGTCCTTGCTTTCGTTTAGAGAAGGCGAGAGGCCGCTGTAAGCCCCCGGCAAGTAGCCTGGCTGCTCCTGCCCATACGAGTGCTGCTGGTACTGCCCGGGGGCAGCCACTGCCCCGCAGTAGCCCTCTGGCAAGGAGCTGAGGTTAGATCCGGCGTTGAGGCCATACCCCGGTGCCTGGAAGTAGGCACCATCCGCGTCCTGTTGGCCGAGGTAGAAGTGGGGATGCCCGTAGCTCGGGTTGTAGGCTTGGGGCGGGTACCCTGCGGAGGCAGCGCCCGGGAAGGGGATGGCAAGGCCAGAGGAGGGCGTGGGGTGGTAGCCAGGGCTCTGCTGGGGGAGGTGGCTGGGCGCAGCTGTGCTCCCCCCTGCTCCCAGGCGCCCATCTCCGTGGTAGCTGTCACTGGCAGGGGTACCTGAGCAGGCAGGGAAGGAAGCTGTGCCTTGCTCTAAGTGGTGGTAGCCCTTGGGCGAGTAGGCGCTCGTCCCACGGTTACAAATTGCATACTCTAAGAAGGAGTTCATCCTACTATTGTCCATCTGCCACTGATGGAGGAGGGTCAACCTGTTTTGGGGGGATCCCGCCTGCCCTACAACCTTTAGATAGTATGTCAAAAGCTGTAAAACTTCCAGCCATGCATCGCACGGCTCCGAACCCCCAGCGCCTCCAGAAAGGGTTGGGGGGGTGGGGAGTGGGTGGGTTGGGCTGGGGACCCGCGACCACGTGGTCCGCCTCGGGCCCAATGAGCTGGGACCTCCCGAAGTTTGTCAGATCTCTGCGCTCATCCATCACACGGCTGACATTTGCATGACAAAGGCACTTCAATCAAACCCGGCCCATCAATCTGATCACAACACGGATACGTCAAAATCTTTCCTCAAAGACTTTAAAAGAGAGAAGAGAGGTATGGGTGGGGGGAGCGAAGAGAGAATTAGCATTATTCAAGACTGTTTTAAGTGTTAAAAAGGCCCCAAGTTATAAGGTGTAGCCAATTTCATCAGAACTCCCCCCACCCAAAAAAAACTTTAAAGA
>NW_017729031.1:117930380-117931893 GCF_001723915.1 Gavialis gangeticus | reverse complement strand
GGGGGGGGGGGGGACTGCTTTGCAAGGCTCTCCAGCTCCCTGCATCCATCAGCCAGCCACCCTCCATCCCAAGAACCTGCCCTGCCCCCGAGCCACCCTTAGGACCCATCACTTGGTCCTTTCCAAAGAGCCCTCTTTCCAGCCGGCCCCAGGGTCCGCCTGAGCTGGAGACTTTTAGGAGACTTTTCCAGGGGTGTTCTGGGGGAGGGAGGGCTGAGGAGACACGCAGGGAAGGAAGCTGAAGAATGAGGGCAATGGAAGAGGGGCAGGAAACCCGGATCATTTCCTACCACAGACAAAGTCTGGGCCTGCAAGGGCGATTCGCTGCTTCGGATGCGTATTTCCAGCGCCGGGCTCTGCTGCTGTGCACCACCCCTTGTTACCCCGGGGTTCGACCTCCCTCCCTCGGGGGAAACCCCTCCAAGCCTCTGCCCCCACCCGTTGGATGGAGAGGATGCTATAGACCCACCTGTCTTGGGGGGATTCCGCTTCACTCTCATCCAGTCGAAGGTCTGCGTGGCGCTGGTGGTGGGGCACTGCTCGGATGGGCACGCGTGGTCCTTGCTTTCGTTTAGAGAAGGCGAGAGGCCGCTGTAAGCCCCCGGCAAGTAGCCTGGCTGCTCCTGCCCATACGAGTGCTGCTGGTACTGCCCGGGGGCAGCCACTGCCCCGCAGTAGCCCTCTGGCAAGGAGCTGAGGTTAGATCCGGCGTTGAGGCCATACCCCGGTGCCTGGAAGTAGGCACCATCCGCGTCCTGTTGGCCGAGGTAGAAGTGGGGATGCCCGTAGCTCGGGTTGTAGGCTTGGGGCGGGTACCCTGCGGAGGCAGCGCCCGGGAAGGGGATGGCAAGGCCAGAGGAGGGCGTGGGGTGGTAGCCAGGGCTCTGCTGGGGGAGGTGGCTGGGCGCAGCTGTGCTCCCCCCTGCTCCCAGGCGCCCATCTCCGTGGTAGCTGTCACTGGCAGGGGTACCTGAGCAGGCAGGGAAGGAAGCTGTGCCTTGCTCTAAGTGGTGGTAGCCCTTGGGCGAGTAGGCGCTCGTCCCACGGTTACAAATTGCATACTCTAAGAAGGAGTTCATCCTACTATTGTCCATCTGCCACTGATGGAGGAGGGTCAACCTGTTTTGGGGGGATCCCGCCTGCCCTACAACCTTTAGATAGTATGTCAAAAGCTGTAAAACTTCCAGCCATGCATCGCACGGCTCCGAACCCCCAGCGCCTCCAGAAAGGGTTGGGGGGGTGGGGAGTGGGTGGGTTGGGCTGGGGACCCGCGACCACGTGGTCCGCCTCGGGCCCAATGAGCTGGGACCTCCCGAAGTTTGTCAGATCTCTGCGCTCATCCATCACACGGCTGACATTTGCATGACAAAGGCACTTCAATCAAACCCGGCCCATCAATCTGATCACAACACGGATACGTCAAAATCTTTCCTCAAAGACTTTAAAAGAGAGAAGAGAGGTATGGGTGGGGGGAGCGAAGAGAGAATTAGCATTATTCAAGACTGTTTTAAGT
>NW_017729031.1:117928087-117930058 GCF_001723915.1 Gavialis gangeticus | reverse complement strand
CCCCCCCCCCCCATTCCAGCTTCATCTGAGAAAGAGGGACACACACACACAGAGAGAGGGAGAGGTAGGGAGATCTCACTACATTTTTTTCCTCCAACTACCAAAAAAGGGTCTTTTCTTCATTTTAAAACTTTCTTTGCAACATGGCGTGGAGGTGTTTGGAGTTTGCTGGGATGCAAAAGCGTTAAAAAAAATTCCCAGTGAGCATCTTGCCACCCTGGCTTTGTGTGCAGAACCAGTGCGGATAAAAAGGAATGTAATTAAATCAATATTCTAATGAGCTGATGAAATAAAGTTAGAGGGGTTGCCTTTTGTTGGAGAAATACCATACCCAGTAAAATCAAATGAGGAAAAGAATCGAAAGTCTATCTATCTGGCTAGCTAGCTAGCTTATCTAGCTATGGAAATAAGAGTTTTCTTTTAAAATCGTTTAGTAAATACCAGGGAGATAGATAGATAGATAGATAGATAGATAGATAGATAGATAGATAGATAGATAGATATGTATTAGTCACAAGCAGTTTGATCTATTTCTCAATCGATTATTGTACTGAAGTCTTCTCCTGACATAGTTCAACTTGTGCGTAGGCACAAAGAGAAGGAGTCTGAACCAGCCTTTTCCACTCCACTGTTAATAGAATGGAGACATAGGTAGGCAACATTTACTTACTTGTTAGCACATGGGAGACAAGAGCATCCAACAATATGACGCCCACAGTCATTTGTTACTTGTCAGGATATTTACTGGTTAGCCAGCCCTTAAGAAGAACCAGGAGTTTTTAGGCCAAAAGTTCACTGTAAGACATGATATAAACAAGCTCTTTAGTCCAGAGGTTTGGCTGACGCAACACTTTTAAGGGCAACATTTGTTAAAAGAAGTTCTCTGCGACCAACAGCTCGAACCTGGCTCCTTTTAAAGCCGCCAGAGTAAAAACGGATGAGGTAACCTTAGATTTCTCACGCTTAGCTACGGCGCAAATGACACGACTTTGGTGGGAAAATGCTCTTGCTAATAGAACAGCAGCGGAGTCTCCTAATGCCTGAAGAAGGGCGTTTGTGTCCGAAAGCTTGCAAAAGAACTTTTTTCCAACTGTTTAATTGGTCTAATAAAAAATATCACATCTCCCCAAAGAACCTTACCTGCCTCTTGATAATACGTAATTATCCGAGCAGTGACATTTGATCTGTTAGTTAAAAGTACTCTGGGTTCTCCAGACCCCCCTCTTTTGCCTACTTCGCAATAGCGCACCCACAAGCTCATCCTCAAAACCCAGCTCGGCCCTCCTGTTGTTCTCCTTGGACGGGGAAAGCGTTTTGACCTGACCCCGGGCGTGTGATGTTCTCCGTTATAGTGCAATTATTTTGAATGACGTTTATCATATTTAAATCGTGTTTAAACTAGATCATTTCTGGGGAGGGGGGGCGTTAATCTGTGTATTTTCTGATTACACCCTGGAGTCGATTGCTTAGCGAGGCTCTGGCCATGTCCTTCCGCTCTCTTGTTCCAGAGGTCTGGTGAGGGAGGTTTTGTGTCCTTGCAAGTCGGGATGGGGTTTCAAAGATAGCCTCCGCGAGGTCTCACTATTGCGGCCCCGAGGGGGAGGCGCGGGGCGTGCTCTGGGTGCGAGGTACCGCGAGCATCGGAGACTGGAGAGCTCTGGCTCACACCGCGAAGCGCTTGGTTGCGATACCTGGATAAACTCGGGCACTAAAACTGCCTCCTTAATGCGATCGAAATATGAATGGATAACACGAAAACCACGTAACACTTCCGGCCCTGCTTGGGGATTTAATAGTCATCCATCTAAGCGCTTTGTGAAGGGGACTGGGATGAACCAGGAGACACACGTTTGATGAGATCGGAGAGGGGGTCTTTTCCGCTGGGGCTTTTCTACTCGTCTGTCCTCCCATCAGAGAAGGGGGGGAAGTTTCTTTCAGGGCGAGAACGGGGATGTGGACCCCCCCCCCCCC
>NW_017729031.1:117921088-117928060 GCF_001723915.1 Gavialis gangeticus | reverse complement strand
CACACACACACACCCATCCGTGGCCGCTGGCCATCTGCTGCTCTCTGTCACCCAGGGAAGGATGCATCGCTCGGGTTTCCTCTGATCAGCTCCTCGGAGGATCGCCTCCTGTGCAGGCTGTGGGGCATTGGTTAATCTTGTCTGGATAGCGGGAGCCCTCTCCTCTCCCTGGGCTGTCTTGGCCTTGTTACTTCGGTTTAGGGCAAACCCGAGCTAATTCCAGAGGTGGGTCGGTCCTGCGGGGAGTCCCACTCTGGACTGATGGCAGAGGGGAGCGCAGGTGGCAGTGGGGACGTGGGTCTGGAAATCCCTTCCTGAGGACCAGACTCAAAAGAGGTCTTCGCCAGGGCCAGCACCGGTGTTGAACTGAAGGCGGCTACATTTCTTTTTTGGAAATGCGGGGCTGAATGCCTTCGCCGGGTCGTGGAGAACAACCTCCATTGTTCGTTCTTAGTCCCCCCCCCCCCCCCGCCTTCCTCTCTCACGACTTTCAGGGAAAGGGGGTATCAGATCATGGAGAACAACGACCAAGCCTGCCACGTGTACTCCGGAGTCGATGTTGCAGAGGCTTCCCCGAGCAGGCTTTCCCCGAGAGACGAGCATAGTTGCCTGCCCGGGCCGCCACGTCTGAAGAGCCCATCAGACCTCGGTGTCCCGCGCCCTATCATCTGCCCACTCAGATACTCGATGAGACACTGCTCTTTAATTCTATGGATTGCTTCATTTTCACTGGCGTGTTGAGGGAGGCAGTAATTATTCCGATCCCCTGAAGCACAGAGGACGAAATCTTCTACACTGCAGTCTTTCACTCGATTGGTTTTTTTTTTTAATATGGGGGATTGTGGAAGGCGGAGGTTAGACACCACTCCCCCTCGGGTACCTGGGGAAAGAATCGAAACCGACCAAGAGGCGAGTACATGGGCTTGGGCAGAGATGGGGAACAGAGACAAAAACTGGCGTGTTTGTGGGGGTCCAGAGTTCAGCTCTGTGTCCGCTCAGATTCTTAGAGATAGACAAATACATAGAGAGAGAGATTTGTATAGGGGTATATATATATCCGCGTGTGTGTATACACACATATATATTTACTCAGATATATATATATTATATGTATATATAATTAAACCTTTTATATTACATTAAATTATAAATCTGAGTAAGTATGCTTATATATACAAACACCTATAGGATACATATACACCTGTACCATCTATCTATCTATCTACCTATCTAAGGATCTGAGTTGACACAGAGCTGAACCCTGGACTCCAGAGGCAAGAGCATTAGAGGCTTGTCCAGAGTTCAGCCCTGTTCTGACTCAGATTCTTATATATAAACAAGGTCATGCAGCTGGTCAGTGGCGGAGCAGGGAATGGTGTCCTGAGCCTTAGCAGCATTTTGTATTTGCTGATGAGACTCTGAGACAGAATAGGGCTGAACTGTGGACTAGCCTATAATGCTCTCTAATCCTCCCCGGAAGGGACCCGTTTCCCTGAGGTGGGGTGTGAATCCCTAACGTCTTCATCCGGCGCTGCAGGCCTGTTCCAGGTCAGAAGCTGCCGCTGGTTGTGCTGGAGCAGACGTGCTGGCGTTGTGAATTGCTCCCGGGACACACCAGCAGCCCACATGCTGGTCTCCCTTGCTCCTGATCTCTGGGCCTCAGATTTCCTTGAGGCAAAATGGACCGGGCCTGGGATTCTCCAGGGTAGCACTGTAGCAGGGGAAACGTGCAAGGTCCTCGTCTGCCCGCGTTGAACCGCAGCTCTTGGGGGCTGTGACATTCGGGTCCAAACACGCCCGGAAGGAGAAGAGATGGGAATGAAAGCTCATCGGAGAGACTGAGGTTCAAAGTTATGTTGAAGGAGTTATTCGAGGGCGACCCGTTTGGGGATTTTTGGGAGGAGCGATTCCGGAGTGGAAAAATACAGAGGACAGTTGAGATCATCAATCCTACACCATCAAGGCAATGGTGGGAGCTGCCGGCAGACGGGGGAGGGGGTGGGGTTCAGAGAAGCCATGTTCGGGATGCTGAAGGTCGAAATCAACGATTGTGCCACTATTGTATTAGCTGGCAGGTCCCTCCAGCTCATATGCTGATGTAACTGGACCCAGCCCTATTGACTATAGGGAGCTTCATTCCCTACCCCACCAATACATACACCTGCTGTAAAACTACCTTCCTAGAAATGGCCTGATTCTGCCAGGTGCTGACCATGTCAATGGGAACTAGTGGGAGCTACAGGTCCTTGGCACCTCTGGGGTGAGGAGATCGCAGCTTCTTCTATCTGGGCTGCCCACGAGGGATCCAGCTGCCTAGGGTCAGTTTCTAATTCAGGCCCTAGGAGCCCTGGCTGATGCTGTGGTTAATCACCGACCACGGGCGGAGAGCTGAGGGCGCTGTGCAAGCCACTGCACTGCCAAACGTGGTCACGTCTTGCTGTGGAAAACCTCTCTCCACCCGTTAGGCCACGCTGCTCTCTCTGCTCAGGTGCTGCAGCGCCTCGGGGTCGTTCCCTGCGTGGGAAGTGTGTGTGTGTGTAGGGGGGTGTCATTAGCTTCTTGTAAAACTACCTCCCCGGCTGGGACAACCTCAGAACAAATCCAGCTACTCCGGCTCAGCCCTGATTATGCATCAGTAGCCGCAAAACACTGTTGAGGCTCAGGACATCGTTCCCTTCTCGGCTACTGGCGACCTTGCTGGAGTCGCTTCCCTGTCTTCGTGTTTCTCTCTCCCCTTCCCCAGCCTTGTCTGCTGCTGGGGTTGCACTAAGGCAATGATTCTTGTAGGTAGCTGCCGTTACCAGAAAAGTGGGATCTTAGCTAGTACACTTCAGGATTGACACGACTAACACGGTCAATTAAAACACAAAGGCTTTATTTATTACAATATATAATGAGGCCCAGCTCAAAGTCCAGTATCATTACCTGTGGAAGCAACTGTATCTCACCCCACAGGCAGAGACGGTCCGTCCTTACAGCATCCTCTAAGACGTGGATCCGTAGCCTGAGAAGAGCTGGGAGCTTAGTTACAGCGGTTGTGTGATTTCTTTCCTCTTGACGCGCATCCTGCTCCCTCTCTTATACCTCTAACTCCAGCGTCCTCAAAACATTCTTTGTTAATCACCTGATACATTACATTTGAAGGCCGGGTGTGCACGAAAGACTTGGCCTTTACATTTACGTCTTAGAAGAAGGTGCTGCCTTCCTGGGTCTTGCTTAACCAACGCTCCACCTTTAGTTGTTAGAAAGTCCTGGCTGCTGGGGCTGTATCTTGAGCAATACTGGAGCCGAAGCCCGTCAGGGGATTGATCATAGAGTATCCCTTTCAAAGTTGAACAACCACTAAGAAAGACATAAAGTATACAAAACAGAAACAAAAAAGCACTGCCCACCGGAGGAACGATTAGTCATACGAAGAGGAGCTGATTGATAGACAGTAGTTAATCAAGGAAAGGAGTTGATCACTAGAGAAAAGTGATCAGAGGGGAAGTCTAAGCATGCTTTAGGACAGGTTAGTGTGTAAGGTGAAGTAATCGGTAAGTGAGGTCATCATTTCTTGTCAGGAAGGTCCCAGCCACAGCGGCACTCCTAGGCAATAGGCATTTTTTAATGTTAATATACAGTGATTTAAATGTTCAGAGGTAGGCCCAACTTAGCTTAAACTTCCCAGTTATCATCACTGTGTACCCTAACACTGGCTGGAAGCATTAGTCCCATTGACTGCCTCCAGCTACGGACCCTCGCGAGCAGACCTGACATTCCAGTCCACGGGGTCACTCCTGGACCACTGCAGGAGACGGGGGGAGGATGTGATGCGGATGGTCCCATTGTGACAGATGCCCTCCATGGCAGAAGTGCTTCTGAATAGGCCCTGCAGGTTCCTCTTGCAACTAGACCAGTCCCTCTGTACCCCCTAGGGCTGCAAGCCAGGCTGCCATGCTTTAGCCAGCAGACCCTCCAAGGGTGCTTGGGCAATGTGCTAGGTTGGTGCAGGGCAGGGCAAAAGGAAGGTGCAGCTCTTCAGGGTTATTAGCAGGCGGAGGGAGGGGCGGGGGGGGGCGTAGAGGCGCGCGGGATCTCCACCAGGGGAGACCTGGGCACAGCTTGCCTGGGTCAGGATGAAGCAGGTGGGGCTGAGAGCAGGGGATCCCAGGCCCCCTGCCCTCCTCCCGCCATGGAGCATTGCAAATAAATTGCAGAGGTGACAACTCAAGTGAAGGAAGCCGCAGTCCTCAAGGGTAAACCGACTGGTGGTAGCTCCGATAGCAAGGTGGTGGGAACGGCCAAACGCTGTGGTGTAGACCAGGCCGGAGAATGTAAGCAGGCATGGGCTATCTACTAATACAGAACTGCCAGGGCAGGAGGACAATGAACAAATTGCCTAGGAGAGTTGCGAGGTCTCCTCTCCTCCAAGGAGAGGGTGGATGGGCACTTGTCGAGGACTGTGCAGAGACAGCAGAGTCTGCATCCGTGCAGAGGGATGGAATATATGACCCTAAAGATCCTTCCCAAACTTCCCCTTCCGATTCTAGGTAGTCTTACCCTACCAGGAGCAACATGTCCCTGCTGCTAGATTGCTCCTCTGCCTGTGACTGTTATAGGGAGTTATCTAAATACCTGGGAGCAGAAATATTCTCATGCGGAATATTGCTGGTAAGTGGCTGTTGCTCTTACCGGGTGTTGCTGCAAAGTGGCTGGGACAGTGCTAGGGGACAGATTCCAAGCAAGCCAGATGCCAGGCTGGCGATGCCCTGGTGAGAGATGGATGGGGCTTTCTGGAGGCCTTGTTAAAATACAGCCAGTGGCAGCTGAGAGGGAGGTCGGAGCGATTTCCCAAGTAGAGAAGTGAGTTTCCCCCGGAAAGGGGCTCCATTTTCAACTCCTGGCAGAACATGATGCCAGGCAGAAGTCAGCTTAGCCCATCTCCTGCTTCGGGGGAATTCTCCCCTGAGCCCCTCCCAAACCCCTTGTTATTAGTTCAACATCTTTAGGGCTTCAAGTGGCTCTTTAGCAAACATATCCCCAGACTAGAGGAGCGCAAGATAAATATTACTTTAGCATCATTACAACACGTGTTAGCACATCTCATTTGCATATCTCCAAGTTAATAATGGCTAGGCGGTTGCAGCGTTTTGACAACGATCAAGGGCTGAATATGCTTAATACATGCCCTCCAGTTGCAGGGAACAGAAGGGCAGGGTTTCAAATATGCATTTTCCATTTGTTTGACATTTTGAAGAAGGTAAAGGCTGGCGGAACCAACGGTGAAATCTTACAGTCATTCAATAATTTAGATTTTATTGAATATTCCCCTCTTTCCCTCCGACATTTCAGTCTTGCTAATTAGGACAAATAAGAAGGGTTGCTGTGAGGAAGGATAATAGCTGGCGAGGCCCCATTTATTAAGTCACTTTCCGTGGGTGTAGAATTGATTTGTGACTGTGACTGGCATGTTTTCGAGACCCGCAGCAACTTTGAGAAGTCATTATGATCTGCAGAAGGGCCCTCGTTAGAGATTTGTATTGATAAGGTGTCAGTGTTTACACTGGCGAACTCCTGGAAGTCCCCTCTCCTCGCCCCATCAGAGCCTGCCTGGTCCACAAGCCACCTGACCCTGCCAGGAAAGCAACCCCTTCCTCTCCAGGTCCTTCAGCAGAAGATGCCCCCATGGCATCCTCCTCCTCCCGAAGGGGGGCAGAATTGGCTGCCGGGCTGATCTATCCCGGAGGGCTTTCCCAATGGGACAAACCCTGGTGCATAAGAAGCAAACTACCTTGCAAAGGCGAAGAGTGACACCCTTCTAAAATGAGCCAGACCTATGCCTGATCCCTCCCGCCCTGAGAGTGGCTGTACTGATGCGGGAAGGGGGCTGTGTGCACATACAAAGGCTTGTAGTACTGGAAGAAGCGACTGCCCTGAAGCATTGGGTATTTCCAGTCTTACCCACGGAGCGCAGGCAGTTCAAACTGACCGGAGGCGACCAGCTAACACATTCCCCTGCAAGATTGTAGCCAGTATTGCTGGGGGCAGAGAAGCAGGAAGGTGAGGAGGAAATATGGGAAGCACTGGAATAAAAGGCCCTTTGATAGACAGCGTCTGGCAGTGCCAACACCGCACTTGAGTGTGTTCCAGAAGCTGGAGATATTAAATAAGCTTAAAGATAATGAATAGCCTTCTGTGGGACTTGGGGATACACTCCCCCCAGCACTCCAGGGTTTCAAAGTATTTAGTAAAAGTGCGTGGGGGGAGAATGGGTGATTTTCCAATTAGGATACTCAGGTCCCTAACCCCAGGTCAGTATGAATAACGTGCTATACATTAATTTGGGAGTGAAACTAGGTCCCGTGTCATTTTCTGATTGCCATCAATTTCGATTTGCAATCCATGGCAGTGCATATTATTCACATAGGCATCACCGCCCCCCCCGCGCGTATAGAAATAGGTGTGTGCGCATGTATGCCTATCTGCCCGTTGTTGGTGAAGAACGAAACATGCTCGCGATTTATTGCAAGGAGAATCCCCGGCTGCAGCTAGCAGAAGCTGTTCCACATCTTTGAACAGCGATGACTTAAACAGTTGTCGTTTTATTTGCAGTGTGGACCCCCCTTGCTGCGTGTTAGTTACATGGGGAGCTCTGGGCCGCAAACAAAGCGATGGGCGAGCGGAGCGTTTCTTACTGCTCATTTCTGCCGTGAAATCTGGGGCCCAAACCTTAAGCCTCCTTGAAAAAGAGAGGTGAGGGCATAAACCCAGTGGGACAGAAGATCCCTCCCGTCTCCTCTTTTTGCTGTATCTTTGTGAATCAAACCTTAAATTCACAAAAGGGAGAGTGGGGGAAAAAACCTTCGACATCCTTCTGGCTGTGCACAGCTCTCCTGCAGCATAGCTCAGAGGAGGGAAGGAGGCTAGTTATACACATCGGGTCTCCCCATCCTCCCTTCACTCTTAAGCATTGGAACAGCATAAATATAG
>NW_017729031.1:117919811-117920779 GCF_001723915.1 Gavialis gangeticus | reverse complement strand
GCCGCAGAGCACGCAGGGCCCCCCCCCCCCCCCCCCCCCCCCCCGGGTTTCAATGCTACTTTCACACAAACTCGACTTGAACGCCTACCAAATTTCTGCCGTGTCTGGGGAAACACCAATGACTTAGCAAAGACGTAATATGATTTATTTTTTGTGTCACAGCGATTGATTCCTCCGCTGACCCCTTTTCATTCATAACCTCCCCTCCCCCTTTGATATATGAGTTTTGTGTTTAAAATTACATGTTGGAAGAAAGCTTTCCTAAAAGGACACGTGAGCTGGGACAGAGCAGCACAAATTGCTATCGAAAACACCACAGATTTATTAGTCTTGGTTTTTCTGGTCTGTGCTACAAAAAAAGAGAGACCCTTTCAGGGTTTTCTCTGCCCCCTTCTTTGCTTCCTACCATTCATCTGTCGGCTAAAACGCTGGCATTCACCCACGCATGGCGGATTTCTTGCAGCTCATAGATAGAGCTTCCCTTCTCCCTGGGTAGCGCGGGGCATTTTTTTAATTGGTTATTTTGTTTCATTTTATTGTATCGTGTTTCTTCTTTCTTCAAGAGAAATGAGAAGTGGATTGGACAAAGGCAAGAAGCAGCCTTCGGTCTGTCTGCTTTAGTGTTGGGCTGCTAACACTCCTGGAAGACAGGATTTTTTATAGCAATCTGCTAAACACCAAATGCAGCTAATCCCAGCCGAACATGTGTGCTCTTAGGACTCCGAAGGGTTTTCTGAAGTATCATGTGGCGTTGTCACTTTACACATCTTGATCTCTGCGATTTGACTTCCATCGGATTTTACCTGACGGCCGGGTTGGGGTTTGGGTTTTTTTTTTTAATTGTTTATTTGTTTTGGGGCTGTATTTTGCTATTTTTTCTCCTTGTGTTGAAAACGGTAGGAGTGTGATTTAAAAGAAATAGTAACAACAAATGCTAGTTGGAAGCCAGAGTCTGATTTCGGGGGGGG
>NW_017729031.1:117914240-117914811 GCF_001723915.1 Gavialis gangeticus | reverse complement strand
TTGGGGTGGACCGGGGGGTTTGTGTGGGGGGTGGGGGTGGGAGTGTTAAAATGTAGCTCAGGAAAATTGATGTGAAAGAAAATAGGTTTAATAAATACAGTGTTCCTGTTGGGTATTTTTTTTCCAAGCCACCTTTCTCGGATTATTAAAATGTTACAAGGATGAGCATTCAGGGGGTTTACCCTCTTCCTCTCCCAGTTCGTACGGGGGTGGCGATTAGAAACCTCAGCTGCTGGTCAAGAAAGAAAAGAGCAAGAAAGCATTTAAATGGAGGGGAAACGGGTGGGTTGTGTTGAAAGCTAAGAGACCACTTCCTCACACGCGTTGGTTTTCATTTTATAAAGCCATTTTATTTCCCCTATGAAAATAATATATACAATAAATAATTTGCCATTTACTATTAAAGGATTTGAATAAATATTCTACCTCTAAAACTTAAAAAGAGGAAAGAAAATTCCTCCGCTTTCTTTTTTTTTTAAATTGTTTTTTTAATTAAGAAATCTAAAAGTCGCGTTTTGATTCCTGAGAAAGTCACTGGAAGGATTGGCAAAGGTTTATTGGGGGGGGAAGA
>NW_017729031.1:117913638-117913967 GCF_001723915.1 Gavialis gangeticus | reverse complement strand
TGCTCCCCTGTACAAGGGGGGCTTGGGGAGCTGGTGCGGGGGGGGTGGGGGGTGCGATCCAGCCGGGGCAGAGGAAGCCGGGGCTGCTATTGGAAATTCAAATGCTGCAGATCTATAGTACAAAGCGTGCTGGTAAAGAAGTCCAGGTCTTCCTCGGAGAAGTGGACGGGGCTCTCCAGGGAGCCCTGCAGGCTGGGGGAAAGCCCCTCCGAGATATGAAGGCAGGAATCTGCCGAGAAGAGGCTCAGATCTGGCAACAAAGGCGACTCCCGGCTCTCGGCGAAGGCATTGTCCGGGGCGCCGCTCTGCTCCTCGGCGGGGGGCGCGGG
>NW_017729031.1:117912131-117913566 GCF_001723915.1 Gavialis gangeticus | reverse complement strand
GGCGCACGGGGGCTCCTGGCCGCGGCCGAAGGCCGGGCTGTCCTCCGCCTCGTCCGCCGGGTCGCTGCCCTCGTCCGGGCCGGGGTAGCCGGGGTCGCCGTCGGGCGGCTCCTTGTGCTGCGTCTGCCGCTTGTGCTTCATGCGCCGGTTCTGGAACCACACCTTGACCTGGCGCTCGGTGAGGTCCAGCAGAGCCGCGATCTCCACCCGCCGCGGCCTGCAGAGGTACTTGTTGAAGTGGAACTCCTTCTCCAGCTCCAGCAGCTGCGTGTTGGTGTAAGCCGTGCGGAGCCGCCTCGACCCGCCGTCCGGGAGCCCCTGGGTGTCTTAAGCACACACACACACACACACACACATGGCCACGTCCTGGGAGCCCGCGCAGACGGGAAAGGAGCTGCAGCCCCCCAGCCCGGGGTCCCGATCGCGGGGGGCTGAGCTGCTGCAGGACACGAGCAGGGGAGCTGGTGGCCTGCACCCAGCACCCCGGTGCCCGGCCCCCGCTGGGAGCCACACGCTGCCCTTCCCGGGCCTGCCAGGGGCAGGGATCACCCCCTCCCCCAGCTCCACCCGCCTGGCTGGGGAGAATAGCGCCCAGCTCAGCACAGTTGTGGCCAACAGTTTGGGAACTCCGGATCCTGGGGAAAGGGGGGGGGGGATTTTTCCTTGGGAAGTCCAGCACCTTGGCACCAACCGGCCTGCCTCCCATCTGCCGAGGAGCCAGGAGAGGAAACAAAATCAACCCACTCCCTCCAGTCCCCTTCAGACTAAAGCCCTGATTATATCTATATCTATAATCTACACCTACATACACATGCATATGTATATGTGTCTATATATGTATATGTATGCATATATATGCATATGTGTGTTTGTATACCTGTACATATATACACATACATATATATCACACACATACACAGACACACATATCATGTATGCATATGACTATGCGTGCATATACGTATATGTGTCTCTATGCACTCACACATACACACACACACACATATATATATATGCATATGTATACATATGATATAGGGCCCGTCTTGATGGAGAGCTCATTGATAAAGAAAGGATGCTGCATTATGTCCCCGAGAAGGTTTTGAAAGGGGGAGGTTGCCTTTATTCCACAACTGAATAAATGCCGGACACTGAAGGGGCAGATTCTCCGGCTCTTCCTCGCACCGACCCAGACACAAAAGCCTCGGCACATCTCCTTTCTCCCCCGCGGTCTGTAAAACAGCCCTTGCTAGCCTGGCGGGAATCGCGGGCGCCCTGGCATATTAAGATCTGGCTTCTCCTTCCAACCGCTGCTGTTATATAACTAGTGGACTCGTCGCCTTTGAAAGATGTTTAGAAATAGCTGGGATTAGCATTTTGATCCGCAATAAAATAATCAGCATAAACCAGGAGCAAGAGGGGGCATATTGCTGCG
>NW_017729031.1:117906771-117912112 GCF_001723915.1 Gavialis gangeticus | reverse complement strand
ACAAACATTGATGGAGTATTGGGTGGGGGGGAAGGATGGAGTAGGGGGGGAAGGATGTCAATAGGGTTATTAGTAGAACCCCCCAGTCCCTGGAAGCCCCCCGCCACCCCTCAGTGTACACACCTGCAGGAGATCCAGCAGCAGATCCTGGAACCGAGGAGGAGGATGGCGAGGAGGAAGAGGAGGCTGGAGCCTGGGTAGCTTTCTTGGTGGATTTCTTCTCTTTCATCCAGGGGAATTCTGCAGCCAAAGGGCCGGGATGGATTGGGGGCTGCTGGGCCAGGCCATGGGTTGCTCTTTTTTGGCTTCTTGGTCTCGGCTGGCTGCTGGAACAAGGATTCAGGCTGAGGATGGTTTGCTCAAAAGGAGGAGGAATTAATGTCGAGTCCTTGATTGATGAAGTTTGAAATGTCTCCAGGACAGCGGGAAGGGACGTCAGGCACTCTGCGAGCGAAGGCTGGCTATTTATAAACCCGATCTCCCTCTCAAATTCAAAATTCATGGCTTTTCCAGGGCCCAGGGTAGAAGGGAGGGGAAGAGGCGAAGGAGGAGGGAGGAAATCTGAGGGCCTCGATTGTTATTATTATTACGATGATTATGATTCTCAGGCTTTTATAATTGTTATATTGCTGATAATACAGGCGTATGGGGACCTTGCTCTATTAAACAGGAGACTGGGGCGAAATTGCAGCCAATTCCTGGTCACATGACCGGCTTTGGCCAATGGCAGGTGGGGCCTGGTAGAAAACAGAAAGCATTATTTTCTTTAATTGATTTTAAAAAAGGGGCTCCAATGGTAAAAATAAAATAAGAGAAAATACAAATCCTGTTTCCCCTCTGCAAAGAACCCAGGCTATGGCATTTAAGGATGTTGAGCTGCGTGCTGCAAAACTCCAGGCAAAAGTGGAGATGCCTGAAGGAAGAGGAGGCTGGGTGGAAGGGCAGGAGTTGCCTTTTTAACTCTTTCCCTGCCTGAGCGTAGAGGGGCTGATTAGCACAATCGGGGAGACGAGAGCAATTAAGAAGCGGGCTCATTAATCTTTTGAAAGTTTTGACAACGGGGCTAAATCAAGACTAGCAAAGAACTTCCCCAGTTAAGGCAGATGTAGTCTCTCTTCTCAGTGTAAACCCAATAAATGAGACAATCTGGAGTATCGGACCTTGACAAACCCTGCAGTTTGGAATTAAAAAATATCCAAGTCTGGGAAAGTTCAGGTCAGTACGAAAGCTTGATCCAGAGGTTTCTTTCTGGCGGCTGGAGAAGCAGCCCATTATAAATCCTTTGAAATCAGAAAGTAAAGCTGGAAACGGACGAAAAGTCTCCCCGAGCTGGTTAAATTACTTTTAAAACATAGAGCGGAGCCCTCCCTTCCTAACCGGAGACTGAATGAAGGCTTGAAACTTTGCTTGAAGAGGAAAATTGTTTTAAGGCCATGGACATATTGGCAATCTGTCTCCCTCCCCCCCCAGTAATCAGCTCCACTTTAATAGTTTATAAAATAAATATGTAAAATGAAAGGCCATTTACCAGTAAGATTTTTTCCTTTTAAAAAGTGAGCAGTTTCACACAGACCCCTGCCCCCCTCCCCAAAAGAGAGAGAGAGAGAGAGAGAGACGATCAATCTTTTGCTCGAAAGCCTTCTGACAGGTCAGTCTCACTAACTTTACCAAGGAATTTTGGCTTTTATTGGGGTTACTAAGAAAAGAGTGATGCCAAAACTTTAACCTACGGACGAAGAAAAGAAGTGGGAAATATGAAAGGTTGGACGATGGAAAAAAATAGACAAAAAATCTGTAACCCCAAAGAATTCTGACATTTGGGAAGGTTTTCAGTTTGTTTGCTCTAGCTCCATTCCCCCCATCTTGTAGCAAAGGAAGGTTGGCAAACTGCATTCAAGCAGGCGGGAGAGCCTAGAAACTTTTGTCAGTTAAAACATCCGTGTGGGTGGTGTGTATTTCAAGGGAAGCACATAAATCTGGAGCCAAAGCGAGGTGCAGCTCAGCAAAAAAGGGGAGGAAAATAAAACCTCAGCAAAAAGACATGGATGCAGTCCGGGTGGGGACTCTCAGTTTTGGTAGACTATTTTCCCCCCAAAAAATGTTTCAGATCTCTAGGATTTGACCTCTGCAGCAATCAGGAAAAGGTAATATATAAATAAACTAATACATAAAACCCTGGCAGATCAGAATCGGTATCAACATAAACATGTTAAAGATATCCTTCTCTTTAAAGATCCCTGCTTTGAATCTTCCTGATAACCTTAACCAGAATATTATTTTCTACAGCCTGGGAGAAAGACTGCTGTAGCAGAGAATATATTGAACTAGCTTGGAAACTGCTTATAGCTTCTGTCAACTATTTCTGCTCACTAGCACTAAAGTTACAGACATGAAACCTGTTGGGGGAAGGAATATGTTTTCCCGTATTTCGTATGGATCGACCAGATAGGAAGCTGCCTTCTTACTTGAGGAGCAAACGCATCCTTGTTTTTTTCTAAAAATAGCTGAACAATACCTTGCAGGTTTAATGAACGTTAAAGACCAACTGCAAACTTTTTTTTTCCTCTTTGGGCAAAAGCAAGCCTACTTACAAGCAAGTGGGAAATAAAGTCGAGAACACAGGAAGGCCCAGAAAAAGGACAGGAAGGAACAAAAGAGACAAAATATCAACCTGACTGGTGAAACGTGACATGGCCCTCTGGTTCTGATGTTGGCTTCACTTTCACTTATTTTTAAATGAATTCACAGAATTCAGGGATACAACAGCGAACACTATGGCGCCCAGGATCTCAGTCTCAGCGTAGCTACATCATCCAGAAAATTATATTCAGGAGAAGAGGGGGGAAAAAGCCAACCCTTGACTATTCTTATTTGATCTGATCCCAATCAAAGCTTCCACGCTCTTATGCTTTTAAATTATAGTATCACCGAATGTTAAATTGCTTCTTGCATGGATGAGCATAACCCAGCTACAGGCCGGGGTAGGAAAACAAATTCCCTTTTTTATTGTTATTTATTATTGCACAAGGACCATAATTACTAACTTGGCACTTCATTTATTAGAAGAAATCAAAGGTAAAAAGAGCTAAAAATAATTTATCTTTGGAGGTCTTCAACCGTGTGCATGTGTTTTTGTGGTGTATCTCGTGTATAGATTTATACATACACAGGTGTATACTAGATGCATGAATGTATGTACGTATATATGGACACGCAGTCCTAAGGAACAGATTTAAATCGCTGTTTCCGATGACAATGAGGTTAATACTCAATGCCCTTTCATTCCCACCCGCAAGAAGTAGCCAAAATTTCCGCCTCCAGGACCTTATCCCTTATTTCTCCTCCCTTATTTGCTCCACCAATATAAACGTCTACGTTTGACAGACAGTTTCTATCCAGTTCCAGCATCATAAAACTTTTATTGAGCCACACTACTTATAAAATAAGTTTTCTTATGGCTTTGGATCATACAAAGCAAATTATCCACAGTGTTATCTTATTTGTTTTTTCTGCTGCACTTCTTCTTAAGCTGTCACTGCCAATTTACCCTATCACAGCATCTCCCCCCCCCCATCAGGGTTTTTTTTTAATATAGTGATTTAATTTCACCTCAGTTTTAAAATTCCTGCATGAAAACTCTGCCTTTTTGTGATTAATCATTTTCCTTTGTTTTCATTTTAGGCCCAATGGCTGCTTAGTTTGGATGACACGTGATCCCTTCTCTTGGTAACCGCAGAAGAGGACTGTGAACTTTAGTCTGCTTGAGAGAATTTAAAGCAGGCTTCCAAAGGGATTGGGGGGGGGGGAATTGGAAACTAGCTATTAACTTTTTAATTAAATATCGTACACTAGGAAAGTGTCAACGGTTTATAACCTGCTTCTTCTGCAAAGTAAAACAAATAGGATTATAACCGGAGGGGTTGAGCAGTGGAGAAGAGAATATAGATACATATGTATCTGTCTAGAACCTCTGGGAGACTTAGACTTGCGTTTTGACTACTTTATTTTATTTTTGCTTTTAAATCCGACTAATAGGACAAGATAAAATTGATAACAGAAAGTTTATTCAAGAATTGTTCAACAGACAACCCTTAAGCAAGGAAATAAAATAACTACTAGAAGAACAAAGAAAAATCTCCAAAGAGGAGAAGTGGGATGGGAGGGGTAATCATCTAGAGTTTTTCTAATTCAGGACTATACAATTACAGTCTGGTTCTGCTCTCATGCCTCCAGTAGAACTAATTACATTATTCATAAGTACGAGGGTAACATAAAACTACTGGTCTTTCTAAATTACAATAACTAAAATAAGCTTGTTGTACAATGACAAGGAAACACAATGTCCTTTATAACAAGTAAATACTAAAAAAGTACAATTTGATTCTTTTCTTCTCATATAAATACATAATGTTGGGGATAAATAATACAAAAAAAGAAAATATTTTAAACTGGCTATAACCAATAAATATATATGAATGTTCACCAGAACACACACCTATTGAAAGACGTCACGACTGAGTTGGACGCGACGGCCTTCAAAGTTGTTTTATACCCATTCAAATGTAAACTCTAAGTGCAACGAAGATGTCCAGACAAGAAAGCATTAGCAAATACTCGCGATCCATTCACTTCTGCTTCGTTTGGAGGACATACCGTTTGTTCAAATATACCCTGTTTTCACGTTAAGTCAAGAGAAGAGGAGGAACAACATGTAGGACTTTCAAGTCTTAAGATTGCTTTGTTGTTGGTTTGTTCGTGAACCCTTAAAAACAAAAACAAAGCCCCGGTGTCATCGAAGGGCGACTTCACTGCCTCAAGAGGCGAGGGGGCAAAAAAATAATAATAATATTCAGACCTGCCAACTTTCCCTGTAGAGAGACAAAATGGTGCAGCTTTGCATGAAGAATGGATGTCCCAGACCCTTCTCGACTCTTAGCCTCTTTGGGCTGGGGGTGGGCGAGCAGGAAGAGAAGAGAGAGTGGGTCCTCCAGGGTTGGCAGGTGTGGATATTTTTCAGCTCGTGGTGGTGGTGGTGGGAGGGAGAAGGTTACTCAGCAAAAAAAAATAAAAAACCCAAAAGCGAAGGAAACCCCCAAAAGAAAGATGCCCATTATCTAAAGAGTTAAACTGGAAGGGAGAAAGCAAGACTCTTTGCGGGGAGGGGATCGAGGAGCGGTAGTTTTCTGTGGCTCGGTTTAGATTAAAAAAAAAAGAAGAAGAAGAAGAAGAAGGATCTTTGTTGTCGCTGGGCCAGCTGGACAGATCTGGTGAGTCGACAACTTGAACCCACTGGGTCTTGTCATTTTCAAGGTCCAAGGATTATTTGCAATTCTCCGCGCTT
>NW_017729031.1:117901308-117901771 GCF_001723915.1 Gavialis gangeticus | reverse complement strand
AGGATCTCTGTTGTCGCTGGGCCAGCTGGACAGATCTGGTGAGTCGACAACTTGAACCCACTGGGTCTTGTCATTTTCAAGGTCCAAGGATTATTTGCAATTCTCCGCGCTTTCTGCTGTTGGTGGTGGTGTTTGCTGTTGTTTTTGGGGTGCTTTATATATATATATTTCTCTCTCTCTCCTCAGATGTCGAGGAAACTGCCCCGTGTGGGTTCAAAAGCATTTGTGTTGAAGCATCAGGAGAGCATCTATCTCTATCTCTACAGCCGGGGAGAGCGCGGGCGCTAGCTTGCAAATAAATAGGGCTGAGTTATCATCCCCCCCCCCTAATCTCAGCCTTGCCCTGGCCCCTATTGCTTACCTGGGTATATGTTCCACTCGTCACTCTAGGCTGGCCTGTACTTGTGAGTGCTGCTTGGTTTAGCGGTCCAAGGCTTCCTCCTCCCTCGTCTTCCCCTTCCCC
>NW_017729031.1:117894818-117901298 GCF_001723915.1 Gavialis gangeticus | reverse complement strand
CCCCCCCCCCCCCAAAGACGCGGCGCCTAAGAAAACCGGGAACAAAAGCCCCACCAAACCGATCGCTTTAAGGGCTCAACACAAATGTTTCTGAATCAGATCCCACAGCGGGTTGGCTCCCCCCTCCTCCCCCGGGTCAGAGCTCCACGAGTCTGCTCTGCCCTCCCACCCCCATCACAGGTGGGTGAGTTTCGGCGCCTCTTGTATTCTGCCCTGAGAAGAGGAGTGGTGCGTGGAAAGGTCTGTGTAGGTGGGGTGGGTCTCGCACGGTCCGTGGTGCTGGCTGGGGGGCATCTGCGGAGCTGCGCTGTAGTCCATGCTGGCAGACTGGTGGTGCGGCAGGTGATTGAGGCCGTACAGGGAGGGGCCGGAGGCGGGCATAGAATCCACATAGTTGCCCCCCACGTACACGGGGCTGCCCTGCATGCTGGGGGTCCCATAGCTGCCCCCGTTACCCTGTAACACGTGCGGGTCGTACTCGGGCGCCGTGTTGGCGTACTTCTGTTGCGAGGGGCACCCTTTGATGGGGTTTTGGTAGTTAGTCGACATGGCATAGGCATTCTGGTGGGGCTTATTGAAGGAAGGCGGAGATGGGGCGTCGTAGTTACTAGGCAAGGTGTGTAAGGTATTCAGAAACCCGGCGGAAGACTGCATGGGCTGGGGGGGGCTGCCCGTGGGGGAGGGTCCCCCGGAGGAGGACCCCATGCCCTTGGACTTCTGATCCTTTTTGTACTTCATCCGCCGGTTCTGGAACCAGATCTTGATCTGCCTCTCGCTGAGGTTGAGCAAGTTGGCCATCTCCACCCTGCGGGGCCTGCACAGGTAGCGGTTGAAGTGGAATTCCTTCTCCAGCTCCACCAGCTGGGCGCTGGTGTAGGCCGTGCGGGCTCGCTTGGAAGCGGAAGATCCCGGAGGGCTTTTCTCGCCGCTGCAGCTTTCTGCCGGCCGAAATGAAATAAAAGATAATTACTTACATGCAGAAATTGAATGCATCGCTTCTTAATAAATCCTGGAGCAGGCGCGAGGACTTCGACCTCCCTCCCCCCCTTGCACATTAGCCTGCACTCTATAATCATGTCATTTATTAAGAGTTCTGTTCTCCAAAGCTGCCCCTGGTTTATGAAAATTTGATCATGTCATGCAGAAAAGGATTCCAGGGCCAGTTATTGAGGAGTCGATTATTTTCAACAGATAATTTTGGAGAAAATAATATTTGGCAGGGGGTGGGAGGAGGGGGCAGGAGCGGAATAATAAATGAAGGCCAACCCCGGCGCCTCCAGGGTGGCGATGTTGGTCGCAGGGGCAGGCACGTTACACACACAGGGCTGGGAGCCATGGAAGAGTGTGGTCTCACCCACACACGTAGCTACACGCCTCTGTTTGCTTCTGAATTGCACGTGCACCTCTGAAAGTGCTCTACAGGGCATCCATATAACACCCGCGTGACATTAGCAACGCCAGTAATACACAGAGGCAGGTCTGTATGTAACTATGGATGGGCAGCTGTGGCAGACTATTCTACATGGCAGTTCCCTAGCTAGAAGTATGATCTACCTACCTAGCTACGTAACTGCATACGGTCAGATAGAGGTAGTTGGCATCATAGCTATCAATGTGTAGCAGATTAGGTAGGTAGGTAGGCAGGCAGATACATACATACATACATATTATGGAATTGCGTGGGTATGCCTAAATATGATGTAACAAGCACACGCGTTCATTCATGAGCCTCTGCAGGCCTTCAAGACTTCAGCCATCTTTATCCATGTCTAATCGTTGCATTTCACTCCAGTCCCAGGAACAGTTCAAGTGCACATCTCTACCTCTTCACCAGAGGCCAAATCCACTTTCCCCAGCCCATGAGCCCAGTGGAAGCACTGGGAGGTTTGTCCAAGGAGAGACGGAAGGGGCTGGCTCCTGACACCTCGGTGGAAATCTTTTCGGCTTTTATTTATCCCACCCTGGGACAAGAGCCTGTGGCCTGGTAGGTCCTCTACCTCACTGCCCAGGGCAATGGGTGGTGACACAAGCAGAACTTATACCTGTGCTAGGGGAGGTGTTTTTCTGTTTGGAGTTTTGCCTCGATTCTTTCATCCAGGGGAATATCTGTTTGGTGAGACTTGCATTTGCACTGAGACTTGATTTGCTGGGGGCAGTTTTACTGCTCCCGGACTGGTTATTGCTGTTGCTACTGTTGCTGTTGGTGACAGAGTTTGGGGGTGGTGAGACAGGTGGAGGCTGGTGATGTTCCTGGGGCAAACTTGGCCGCATGCAGCTTCCATTCAGGTCTTTACTTTTCGCATGAGGGGCAGCGTTGCCAAGAGACTGCAGGGAGCAGGCAGACCTCTGGTAGTCATTCTCCACGTGAGAAGAAGGCTGGAAAGGCTGTTGAGGACCATCATAACCAAACCCATTGGCCCCCTGGTAGGTGTAGCCCCCAAAGAGCGTTGAGCTGTCGTAGTATGTTGTTTTCTGCATCTCTGGGCTTCCCCAAAAATATTTTTACTGACTACCAGGGTCTTGACACCCCTATGGAAGAACATTGGCACCCCAAGGTCACGTGACAGTCTGTTTCCAGTTGTCTATTGGAAGCTGACCTGAAAGGTTAGAAGAAACACACAATAATAGTGGCCTGGCTATGAATCCATCTTAGGTAGTGAAAAGCACATGACATGAATAGGTTCCTACAGAACAGAGCTAACAGATGCTTGGAGCAGATTCCTCCTGGCTTTAGACTACTCAGATATTTCAGCACAAAAGTTTTGTTCGTGTGTTGTGGGTTTTTTTTTTTTAATCAATACATTTTTCTTCCAAACATTGCCCTGGGTAGGTATCAGCGTGCTCCATGCTCCACACGTGAATTCATAGGCATATATGCACACAGACACATATGTAAACACACACTCATTCACGGGAGGGCAAGAATACACCAGGAAGGACTGCAACCAGGCCGGGAGCCGGGACTCCTGCCTTCCCATCCCCATCACACTCCAGCCAGCAGTTCCCAAAAGTAAAAAGAAAGGAGGACGTTATTCAACTAGAATCTCCCATCTAGAGGCCCAGACACTGTAAAGTTCTTCTGGCTACCCGGGATGTTTCCTTTTAAACTGAGAACAGCAAATAGTCAATATGTTTTCTCCAGGTAACTGTCTCTTGACACAGTTGGCTCGCTTTGCTGTTTACACAGGGGCTCATAATGTCTCTAGATTTCTGTGCAAACACTTTAAGCAGGTCCTGGGAGCGCACATTCAAACTGGTCTCCATCCCCCCGCCCCCCTTCCTTGGCCTGATATTTACATGTTTGCAGCACAGGTTGTATTTAGGAAACTTGCCCCCTCCTGCCCCGCACCCCCCACCCCCAAGTGGAGTCTTGTCTCTGGGACTGCGATTGAAAAGATTTGATTCCAAAACCGGTTTCATTGATGTTGTTGTTGTTGTTTTTTTCAAGACAAATGTGTCACCAGGCCATTTGGTCTTGCCTGGTATCCCTTTGACTTTGCCTCATTTTTCCTCCTCTTCTGTTTTGGTTTTCTTTCCAATCCAAGCCCAGAACTTCTAAAAAAAACCCGGAAAACCACCGTTCTTATTCCCCCCCCCCCTTCTCTATTCAAACATGAACTTTCTTCACACAAGAAGAAGAAGAAGACCAAAATAATATGCAAAAAGAACAGACCCTGTCTCCTTTACCGGAAAATAAATTAATGTGTGAAGACAACCAAACAGCACACATATTTTCAAAAGCCGGTAAATTCTCTGATGAGCCTGCTATGGGGCTTGGGGGGTTTGTTTTGTTTTGTTTTGTCTTGTTTGGGTTTTTTAAAAGTGTCTTTGGCTATTTGATTTGAACAGGAGTGGTCTTGGAGAGTTTTGGGGCATATACAATCTATTGCCATCTTTCCCAGCATTAAAGGTTGAAGAGAAGGCACTGACTGACAATAGATGATCCACCGATTTTGTCTTCCTGACTCATGTGTATTTGTGACATAGCAGACTAACCCCCCCCCCCATACACTTCCAGCCACAGCTAATGTACTCACACACAGGTTTGATTTAGCCTCTACCCTTTATATATCCCCAAACCTCAGTATCTTCTGCAGAGATCTCCTATGATACTTTTTTTGTTTTCCATCACATAAAGGTTGCAATCATTTTCCCGGATAATTATTGGTGGGAGACCTTGGTTTTTATTTTATCCGCGTGGAATATATTTTAATAAAAAGGATCATCCACGACCGGAGCCGAAGAGCCGTGAATTAATTAGCAAACAGCAGTGTCTGTATTATGAATAGGTTTGCTTAAATTGACTAGGAGAGCAGAGAGGTAGGGACCTCTTTGAGGCCTTCTTATCTGGCATTGGTTTCCTTTCAAAAAAAAAAAAATCAAGACCCTGAGAGTCTTTATGAAAAGCAGCTAAAAATAATAGCGATGATTTTTAAAACAAAAGTTCATAAAATAAATTTACGGCCCCCTTCGTCCCAAAGCGAAGCCTGCTGCCTTGTGGCTTCCACCGAAGAGGTTCGCTTTTGTATCTCATCTCTCAACGCGTCACAAATGCCGGTCATTTATCTTCGCCGAAGACGGGCGGAATCCTAATTATTTACTCCAAGGAATTGTTTAAAAAAAACCTCAGCCAGAATAATAAATATTAGATTATATCGTGTTCCAATTAACCGGAGCAGGATCCGCGCCAGGAGCTTTCCCGAGGCTGGAAGTTTCACTTTTTGAAGGATAACAACATTAAAGGCAGAACTCTGCGCCTGGGAACTTTTACAGCTCGGGTTCAGAGGCGATTGGAATAAATAAAAATTATATATATATATGTGTGTGTGTGTGTGTGTGTGTGTGTGTGTGTGTGTGTGTGTATATATATATATATATAAAACACACACACACACACACACACACACACACACACATATATATATATATGAGGAAATCTCGAGAAGGGAGAGGAGGAGGGGAGGGGATACAGGGTCCGTGGAAAAACCAGGGGGTTGAAAAAAAAAGGAAAAAAGAAAAAGAAAAGAAAAGACATCTAAGGCAGATTTAAAGCGATCCCTCCATGTTGGAAATCCTAAATTCACAACCTGACTCTGTTTATGAAGAAGAGCAGCACTTCCCTCCCCTCCCCCGCCTAAGGTAGCTCTCACAGCCACAGCCAAAGGAGGAATAGACCCGATTTTAGTGTTAAAAATGAAAGGGGGGAAAAAAAGAAGAATAGCTCTCAACGCTTCCCTTCACAATAGGCTGGTGCTCAGAAACACCTCAAATCTCAGCCACTGCCTGGCGGTGAATATGCCAGGAAAATAGAGACACATTCCTAAAATCTCCCTCTCCCCCCCACCCATCTTCACCCCCAAGCAGAACCCCCCAGTTGAAAAGCAAGGGGCGAAAAGGCCCCTCCATGAGGGCTGCAAAAGAGTCGCTGCGTGGAAGGAAGCTTAAAGCTTGTGAACTCTTCTTGAACCGAGATTGGAGTCATATGGTCATAAATCATTGGGACATATACTCCGCCATTCACAAAGTGATAGCCTATTTGAGTCTCGCTTACCTTAGCCTCTGACGAGCAAAGCACAGGCAGACATAATATATTTTCACATCCAGCATCAACGCAATCAATAAGCACGGAATAACTCCCTTCCTTTAAAAAATGTTAAAGGAATAGATAGATAGATAGATAGATAGATAGATGGAAAAAAGAGAAATCCAGTTACAAAAAAAGGAGGAAAAAAAATCCCAAACAGGGGGATTTATTCCAGTGGAGCTTTCGGTTACGGCTGCTCAAATTCTCTCTCCCTCTCTCCGTTTGGGAAGGAAAAAAAAAAAGCAAGATGCTTTTCAGCCTCCAAGATTGTAGGAAAAGCTCAGGGCTTTGAATGGACAAACCCTGAGATTCTAGTTGCCCTGTAGGCTGGTACGCCCTTCTCACTGATAACAATGGCCTCTGCCTTAGCACAGCAAAGGGGAAGAAGGGAAGGAGAGGGAGAGAAAAAAAAAGAAAGAAAGAAAAGCTGAACACAAACCCCTTAACTAGGCAATGCTGGGCTGGGATGAAAATAATCACAACAAGCCTCGAGGAGACCCGGGTGGCGGTGGTGGAAATAAAGCTAGTGGTGATATTTAAAAAAAAAATAAATAAAGGTTTGCTTTGGAGTGCTGGGCAAAGCCAACGAGCCTTCCAAACAGCGTCACTAGTGAAAAATTATGCTAATTGCAGACGTGGTGGACAGAGGCCTAGGCAGAAAGATAGCAAAGCTTTCCTTTGATTCACGTGTTTAACAATTAGGTGTCAATTTATGCTAATAAACCGTTTCAACATAGTCATACTCTGCCCCCCCTTAACAGTTGGAATCATGGTCCTTTCAATAACTGATGCACCTTTTTTTCTTCCTCCTCCTCCCTCCAGCTGCATTTGTCTCCTGTCTCTAATATGAAGCAAATCCCAAATATACTTTTTTTTTTTGGGGGGGGGGGGGGGGG
>NW_017729031.1:117890644-117894779 GCF_001723915.1 Gavialis gangeticus | reverse complement strand
CGATTCCATATATGTATTTTAAATAGGGAATGGAGAGCTGTAGGGGTGGGGTGGTGGGGGAAGGAGACAAGGTGATGGTAAAAATTTCTTGTGTTGATGCAACTCCCAGCCTGCAGCCTTGGGTTACTTTAATATGAAGTTTGTGTGTCAAAGTGCTCTGGCTGGTTGCAACCCCCCCCCTCCCCCCCCATCTACTGTAGGGTGGTGGTGCTGGGTGTATGTGTATGGCATTTGCACTTCTAAAGGGGGGGAAGGAAGGGAGTGAAATCACTTAGGAAAGGCAAGGTCAGGGAGGTGTTGGACAATCAGGCTTTTTATTAATATTATTATTATTATGCAAGGCGCTGCTGTTGTCGCCCCACAAGATTTATGACTCCTCGAGCGCGCACACTGCTGCTGTAAACAGAAACTTTCCAAGATGCATTTTCCTGGAGGTTCAGAAGCAGAAGAAGCCTCGAAAGGAGTGGGAGGAAGAAGCGGGCAAAGAATTTAGGTGTCTGCACATTTTCTCTCTCTGTTTTGGAAGTACTACCATTGTTCCAGTTTGAAATTACCCCCCCCCCCTTTTTTTTTTTAATGCTGGCCAAGTGGGCGAAGTGCTGACTGAGGAACTTATATTTAGCAAGCGAAGGAAAGGCGCAAGCACAAAGACGGGTCGGACCTCGCTGGGAAGGTGTGTCCGGCGCTGGAGTTTTGCAGGACTCTGGGGGACTTTTGGAGGAGCAGGCCTTCCACAAAGGTGAATCTCAATCAAGACCGGGTTTTGCCTCGGGGGCTGCGGGCGGCTCTCAAGGTGTTGGCAGTCGGCTACCCAAAGGGATACCGTGTTTCCACATATTGTTGGGACTTTCCGAGTGAGGTTTCCACGCTGGCACGGAGTGATCAGCTCGCTCTCCACTGAGATATGGTGTGTCCCCCCTCCCAGCCGACTTCTTATGCATCACTACAACATACATCTTGAGCTACAAGACACTTCCTATTTAGGAACACCAGCGCTGCAGAATGGCCGTGGAGAATACAAGACCTGGGCTACTATTATTTTTTTTAAAGACCCCTATAAATAAAACTACTCATTAGAGTCCTCACAGACCTCAGTGGCTTATGATCGAGTATCTGGAATGTCAGCAGTGCCACGGATTCTGAAAATAACTCTTCTGCAGTACAAACTTTGGGTTATTGTAGGGCGGGGAACCCACCATAACAGAGAAGATGAATACATTTCTCTAAATTGAATTTCCTGCAAGGGGTTATTTGGGTCCATATTGCGTTTCCGACCAGGCTTTGGAAGACAGGTTGCTTTGCTTTTAAAAGTAGCCCTGTTAGATTCACCGCAAGGTCTGCATCACATTTTGCAGTCCTGATTATTCTCGACTTCCCTTTCAAGGGAAGGGAGGAAATATTTTCCACTTAAGGTGCCCACCCAAACTTCTAAGGAGAAACTGCAAAGTTTTATGAAAGGCCAGCAACAAAAGGGAGAACACTTAGCTGAAAAGTAAGGGCCATATTGTTCTTTCTAAGAGTGATGGAAACGTACGATGGAGTGTCTTGAAGAGCTGGCAGGTTCTTAGTTTAAATATCTATATATTTTAATGACCAAGTAGGATATTTAATGCAACTCACCAATTCTCGGTTGTCTGGTCCAGCAGATGTGAGGCAGAGGAGGAGTCTGAGAAAGAAAGGGAACTGCAAAAAAATAAAAAAATAAAATGGAGAAACTTTGGTCTCAGCAGAGTGGACAATCAAACTCCCTAGGCAGAGAACTCCTTGCCTGGACATGCAACAAAATCCCTTTTTATGTACCCAAACCAAGTCATTCACTCTAGCTGAGATGAGATCTCACCCAGGTAGCCCAGGCAAGCTTTTAGCAGAGATGTTCATACTTTCAGAAAGTTGTAATATATGTGTGCGTGTCTGTGTGTGTGTGTGTATGTGCGCGCGTGTGTGTGTGTGTGTATTCTATATGATACAGCTATAACGTGTGTGTACATATATATCCACACGCACACATATACACACACACACATGCATGTATGTATGTATGCAGGATCAGAGCTACCATTAAAGAGGAGAGTTGAGGTTATGTTAGCAAGCTTTGTCGTTTCAATTTAATACACGTGTATGCACATTTCGTTGCAGCTTCTTCAGGGGAAGCCGATGTTGGAGGAAATCATTGATCAAAGGTGTTTTTTCAAGGCGGGAGCTGGAATCGTTATCAATAGAAATTGTCTGCTTTGAAATGTAAACTGTTTTGGGGTTGGTGAATTCTGGTATGAATTTAAAAAAATGATCACGAGCCGTTTTGCTATCCAGTTATTACTTCTTTTGTTAGCTTGGTTATACTCAGTTGGCCATTCCTCTGTTACATGCATTTTAAAAAGGAAAGGTATCCAGTTAATTAGTTCTAGATAGGGCAAGAATAAAGCAGTAGGGAAATTGCCAGGCGATTTTTAATGGAAAGCAATGAAATCTCAAGTATTCACAGCACAGCTTTCCCCCTTTATCCAATATGCCACCAATATGGAATGATCCTCATTTAAAAAAAAAAAAGTCTTATACGATAGGTAGGCAACAGTCACACACAAAGGTTATTGTATCAAAAGAATTAAAGGGTACCAGCACAAACATTTTGAAAGCTACGTAGAGATTTATCCCGGAAACTTTGGCACGATTTTGTTCAGAAAAAAAGAAAGAGGGGGGAAATCTCATTTAAAAATATTTTCGTTTTGGGAAACATTCCGTCGCTTTAATAATCTTGTTTCCGTTCTGGATGTTGATGTTATTAATCTCAAATAAAAATGTTCCCCTCACACCCCTACTCTGCTTGTGACAACAATCCCTGAACATAAATCACATACTGAGTCTTCCCTGACCCCTCTCTCTAGTCTGAGGCCCATAGCTATAATTTTTTATTATTATCATTATTATTATACGCGCACACACTTAATACACAACATTGGCAATATTCCACTTACATCACAGCCTTACCCGAGTAGCTTGGGTATTTAATTCCCTCTGTAGATTATAAATAAGGATTTTTTTAAAGCCAACCCTTTATGTGGTATGAACCCAGCAAACGAAATATGTCTCTATAAAAGTTCCACCCCCATTTGGTCTTGGGGAAAAAAAAAGAGGGGGCTGAACAAAAGGAGGTGGAGATAGGCGGAAAGTAGCAGTTCTTGGGAGTGAATTACACGAGGCAGGGAGAGATGGAAGCAAAACGGAAATAAAATATAGCAAGGATCCGAGGAGATTTTCCAGGGAAACCAGCAGAAAGGGGAGCCCCACAACGCACCCTGGATTTGGGGGTGATTATGATTCAAATGAAGGAGCAGGCCCCCTCCTCCCCCCCTTCCTTCCAAAGCGAGCCCTCCCCCCCCCGCCAACTTCTAACAATAGGCTCATGCATTATGTATCATTATTAAAAGCGATTAGCGGTGACTTATGGGTATTCTCAAATTAGTCACCATATTAGGGGTTCATGGACACATTTCCCGTTTAAATATAGATAAAAGCCTGCCGGAGCCTGGTAGCTATTCCCTCTCGGCAACCTTTTCGAACAGATCGGGTGTCCCCATGCTTGCTGGGGAGCCCAACCAGCCCCCCTAAGCAGGAGGAGAAGGGGAGTCAGCCCATTGTGAGGAGCGGGGTGTGCATGGGGGCGGAAGGGAGGCTTACAGAGCTCGGGAACAGGTTTCCCTGCTTCTCTCCTCCCTACCCCACTATATTTATACACTCATTAAAAAAAAAAGCTCCAAACAGAAGCCCAACCTGGCTAAGAAATCAAACTGGAACCGAGTGCGCGGTGTCTTCCTTTGACAGATTAGACCTCTTTCTCCCGGTGACCTTTGCTTAGAAGAGTAATAACTCACCAGATTAATGATCAATCAGCGGAAGTACTTTTGAATTGCCTCCAAAATATAAAACAACAACAACAACACCCAGCCTCATACTATTCCTGGCTTTTTTTTCAGCCCCTACCCCACCCCAACTTCTGTTCTGTGCTGGCGGGCTCCTTTCTTGTTCTAGCCTCGGACATGGAGAAGAGTCCCAGCTGAGACCAGTAGCATCTGTGCTGTGCTCAGTGTCCCAGGCTGCAGCATGGGCAGGGCCTGGTAGGCACAAATCAAGGATAAGG
>NW_017729031.1:117879418-117885644 GCF_001723915.1 Gavialis gangeticus | reverse complement strand
CATTTTAGAAGCGTCTGGTCACAGGGGCTGGGAGAGGGCAAGAGATCCCCTCTCTGCCTCCGTGCCCCCTCCATGCCAAAAGAATGGCGTGAATGATGCTCTCACGTGACTGGAGGACGTCAACCTTTTTTTTTGCCCATTTTATCCAGAATTGTTAAATGAACTTCTCCCCCCACCCACCATGCCCTCCCCATCCTCCCCAGCACTGAATGCCCTCAACTTTTGCCCTTCTCCCATCTCCTGAGCTATTTCCCTCGAGCTTTTCTTGCTCTTTTTGGTCTTGTGCGTGTGCGCGCGCGCCTGCATGCATGTGCGTGTGCATGCATGCGTGTGTATGTGCGTGTTGTGTGTGTGTCTGAAATCCTCAGAGCAAAAGAGGGAAAGAAACTGGACACGCGCTCGCCACTGCCCCAGCCTCGCAGAGACCCAGCTCCGAGCCCCGGCGGTGGAAGAGGAGGAGAAGGGAGCTCGTGAGGATGGGAAGACTTCTTTGCTGGCTCCCTGCTCCGAGCCGCCGCAGCCTCTGGGAGCCGCTCCTCTGAACCAGCCCCTGATAACCTGCTCCCCCGCTCCAGCCGGCCGCGGGGGCGGGGGGCCCGTCCACACCCACGCGCCGGCCTGTAACCGAGTGGATTTACAAGCTGAGCCCTATGGCAGCCGCCTAGGCCCCTGCAAGGAGGGCGCGTGTTGCTTTGGACGGGGCTCTGCCTTCTGCTCCTGCGCAGGGGCTAACCAGTTCCGGGGGGTGGGGGGAGGGAGAGGGGGTGACACTTCTCTCCCCCTCCTGGACACCATCAAGGTCCTCTCGGGGTTGAGAAGGAAGAAAGTAGCTTGGAAAAAGCAGACGGGGCGGGGGCAAGGACTGGGGGGTCCGTGCTACCTGCACTAAACTGGGTGCAGAGTGAGGGTGGGCGGAGAGGGGAGCTGGGCCCCCCAGGGCTGGCTGATCTCAGCCGTGGACTTCAGGGGCTGTCGAGAAGCAACGGGAACATCTTTGCGTTTGGCCCTTCTGCCTGAGCAGCATCCAGTCCCGTGTCCCCGTCTGCACGGATCGCTGCCCTGGCTAAACCGGGGCCCTACTGTAAAGGTATTTGATCTCCCACACTCATCAGCATATCAAACGGCTGAGATCCATAGCCCGCTCTTAGTTAATTTTTAATGACAGGAGAAAGAGCTCGGAGTGGCAATGTTTAACCGAGCCTCAATGCCCTCATTGTAGCGGATAAGGTAGATGGAAGTGGGAGCTGTAGATCATATGTCTATTTTTAGACCTGCTTTAAGTAAGGCTCGCACTGGGGTGAAATGAGAACCAGGATTTCTAAATCTGTCCCTCTCACCGCTGCAACGTTGGGCTGCGGCATGTAGCTACACACAAGGCACGCGCACACACACCGAGCCGCGCACACACCCACAGAGGGGCACACACACCCCGGAGCACACCCGCACCCACACACCCGATGTCCAGGGAAAACCTTACTTCAGGAGATATCTCTAAAGAAACTCACTTTTCTTCTGGTGGCGCATCAAAAAAACTAAGGGGGCTTTTCAGAGATTAAAAATTACCCAGGCTACCCTAGTTCTAGATGTGATCCCTTTAGAAAGCACCCAGAAACAAAGTCCTAAAAGACTGTAATGAGTCTGCCTTAGGAGGTGTGAAGGAATTACATCTAGAAGGACTTTAGGACTTGAAGAAAAGAAGGAAAGAAGAAAGGAAGGAGCACTAACAACATATATAAATATATATTGGTAAATTTAAAAAAAACACGCCTCCATTAATATCAATTTACTTCAATGAAAACTTTGGTTCTTCATGAAATTGATGATTTATGATAAAATCAATTAAATTACGGTCACTCAGGGCCTTGCGGTTTCCTCTCAGATTTCATTCGCCGACAGATCAAGCGCTGGGTAAAAAAATTCAAGTTTAGCTGGAGGCGAGTAAAGATAATTCTAAAGCCGAGGAAATTTAATGCAAAGCAATTTTCAGCAAAAAAACCAGAAGCTGGTGGAGCACAGCTCCCGTCCGCTGCCAATATCTACGAGTATGCCTCGGGAAATATTAGACACTGACTCCAAAGTTTTCCCTTATATCTCTCTCTCTATTTTTTATACAATGTAGGGGGCAAATTGTCCCAGGAGCTAAGTTATTATCCAACTAAACAAAGATACAAACAAAAAGCGGGCACACTGAACAGGGTGCACATCTATTCTTTTAAATCACTTTCAGGTGTAATTATATCAGGCTTTCTCGCCTCCTGTATCAACTTTATGCTCTTAAACTCTGCTGAATAAAAGAGGCACTAAAGCTTTTTACTCCCTAGCCCCCAAATGCAGGTCCCCTCTCCACTAGGAACCCCAACAAAAGTAATCCCCCCTCCCACCCCCCTTTAAAGTAAAGGTAATTTCAGAAATGACATTTAAACAAATGCATAAGCCTGGCTGCACCCTCTTTAAGACCCCCAGAGTCATCTGAACCCGTGGTCCTTGTCTGAAAGGATGCTAAGAAGCGGAATTCTGAATAAACCCTGAACATTAGGCAAAATGTTAAAGAATCTCATTCTTACCCATCCCAGCACAATAAATTAGCCAGCGAAAGCACCGAGTAAATAGCCAGATGTGTGCGAGTCACATCTGGCCAATACAAGCCGTGCTGGGGAGGGAGGGAGGGGATCCACTACAGACATACAGGGCTTGGGAATTTTTTAGGAGCGGGGGCTCCTCGGAAAAGGCTTGTAATTAGGATCTGCTTCAAGTAAACACAGCTTCTCGGGGCCATAAATCACAATCACATACATTCTCCAGTTTAGCACCCTGCTTTTCCAAGGCAGCCTTTGGAGTTTCTGCTTCAAGCAGGCAAGAGGTGCTAAACCTTTAACAAATGTGGCTCAGCGAAAAGTCGCTGAACTCCACACGGACTTGAAAGGGAACTCCCGGATTCCGTCTGGGTAGGAACCGAGCGAGATAATTTTTGCTCATCTTCCACTTCCCTGGCTAAGTTTTCCGAGACATCAGTCTTAATTTGTTACTAGGGAAAGTCAGCTCCAGTTCCTGCTGACCAATGGAGAAGTCCCGAGCCTGTCAAAAGCGATGGGGGCAATTAATTATATCTTGCAGCGCTGGAATTCCTAGAGTAGGGAAAGGCAAAGTTGCATTATTTTTTTTTTTTTTTTTGTTTTTTTTTTTTTTTTTGTTTTTTTTTTTTTTTTTACCTCTTACCTGGTTTAGTTCCCAAGGACTTCAGGAAGAAAGGAGCGGAGGCGGATCGGACGCTGCAAGAGCTGAACCAAAGCGAGGAAATTAAGGAGAAGAAAAGAAACTACTTTATTGTACCTCGGTGGATCTTGATGACAGCTTTGTCGGAAGGACTTTTTTGCGCCCCCCCCCAAAGATGCTTTGATTTTTGGACTCACTGGATTCCAACGGAACTGTCTTGACGTGAAGAAAAATAGAGACCCTTCTTCCCAAACAGCTTTAAGTGTTGCAAGAATACAGCCCCCTTTCCAGAAAGCGCAGAGATACTGGGGAGCGGGGTGGGGGGAAATAATTCGTACTTGATTTCCCCTTTGAAAAAAAAAAATACCCCCCCGGTCCCAGATCCCTGGTATCTATATGGAAAGCTGTTTCTCTTTATAAAGACTTAAAATGTTGCAAGACGGGTCTAATACTGAGTGACAAGCGGTGGTGGAGAGAGAGAGGAACCAAATGGATTCTGGTTTTTAAAGGCCACTAGGAACTGGCCAGTCTTCAATGTCAGGATTCAAAATTGATTCCATATGTCTCGTCCAAAAAAAAAAAAAAAAATCAAAGTTAAGCAAAACCTAGCGGATTCCTTTCTTTCTGCCATTTTTCCTTTTCTTTTCTTTTCTTTTTTTTGTGGGGTGTGTAGACGTGATCCTATAAAATATATGTATATTGCAATTAACATGGCTGACTTTTGTGTCTAATCACAGAGGTAAGAGGTGGAAAAGTTGCAGCAGCCCCAGACACAAGGCTGCACTTAGCATCCAGTGAATGGAGTTGCCCTGAAGTTGCAAACGGGGCATATGTATGGGGATGAGGAAAGGGGTGAAGTTTGCCAGAACGTGGGTCGGCAGGAAAAACAGGGGAAACTCTCCTGAATGCGGGGTGAATGGGAGAATTGTTTTGGGGGAGATTGCCATTGACTGCCATAGGCGGTGCGGCTGCTTTTGGGTAGCACTGAAAGTGGACGTGTTGCGGGGATGGATGGACGTGTTGCGGGGATGGAGGAGGGCAAAGAAGCCGGGTTGATTTTCACCAAATAACAGACCTCGGGCTATTTCACCTTCCATCACCTCCTTCGGGGCTTAAAGGGGGACGCTGGACACCCCCAAAGATGCCATGGTGGAAATCTGGAGAAACCTGCCCCTAAGCACTTAGTGTTCTCTCTGACCTCGCAGTGCCTTTGCCCATAGCACGCAGGCAGATTTTTGTTTGAACTTAACTTAAAAAAAATAAAGATGAAATATTATGGAGTGAGAATCCTTCCCCCCACCCTTTCCCCTTTACAGCTATCTTGTGGGGTGGGAGAACAACAACCCAACCTGAACATCGCTTCTGATTTATGGCTTTGCTTTTCTGAAATAGCTTCTGATTTGGTCGGTGGCAATCGAGTGTTGAAATGTGGTTTTACACCCGTCTCCCCTCCCCCCAACAAATAAACTTCAAAGGAGACGTCATTCTTTCCAACTTTGGCCTATTTCACAGAAAAGCAACAAGCACTCCTTTCCTTTTGTCCTGGCTGGAAAAGAAAAGGTGGGGGGGGAAGCTCCTTTCTTTCTGCAGCAGTAGATCTGCCTCGGCTCCCGCTATAGTCTTTTGCAGTCCTGAAGGCCTCTATAGCAGTGATTTGTTTGGGGAGTGAATTTGTTCTGCCTGTGTTTCCCCGATGAGATTTGTTAAAATAACGGAACCAATGTAATGCGGTTTTTCTGTGCAAACGTTAATTCCTTTCCCAAACTACGGCCATGTATTTCTAACGAGGTTATGATTTCGCTCCCTTTGAAATATATATACACAGGTGTGTGCGTGTGTGTATAGATACATATGTAAGTATACACGTATACATGTATACGCATGTGTATAATCCGTCGGAATAAAGGCAGTATCTCTTACTGGTACCTGTTTTAATCGGCTATGCGTCGGCAGGGGTGAGCGGTCACCAGAATTACTTGCTCTCCTACTGAGCCCGCGTGTTCAGATCTACAGGTTTGTGCATTGTCTTCCAGCATCGCCTGGCGCTGCTGCTGGTCTCCTCGCCTTGCAACTCCAAAGGGTCTCCCCTACTATATTTCTTTGATCTTAAATAACTCTCTCTCACAGCCTGCAATAAATTATGAACTAAGGTGATGTTGACTTATATTTACTACCTTAATAGCTTCCTCTTTGGGAAAGATATGGTATACGCGTTTGAGTGAGAGGGGGAGAGGGAGAAAGGAAGGGGCATTCTTTGCAAACCGTGTGGGATAAACACTGATTCTTAAGGTTGACAGATCAAAAACTTCTGGAAAAGTGAGAGACAAGAAAGAAAGGCTTATTGCAAAGCAATTAATAAAACAATAGTGGCCAGAGCTAGGTTTTCTTAAGCACAGAGATCAATATCTCATCAAATATTTTGAATATTATTCAGATCATTTATGACCATAACGCAAGGCACAATCTTCCAGCCCTCTAGTATCTGAGCCAGTTGATAAAGAGATACATCCAGGGAAAACCTAATAATAATAATAACGATTTGCACATTATTTCTAGCTGGTGCGAAAGGACTCAGGCTGCAAAGTTATTATATTACCTGATCGATAAATAACCCGTTCATGAAGGCAAATGGGGAAATACGTGGTTGTTGGTAGGACTGGAGTGCTGTTCTAGCCATAATGGTCCGGGGAGCAGAGATCTTGGGAAGTTACCACGAGCAAGACTGGGGAGATGGGTGCTATTGTCTGCAGGGGAAAGGATGTCCCAGCCCCTCGCGGTCTCAACTAAAGGAAACAATGAGAGAGCCTCGGGCTGCCCAAATCTGAACGAAACAACCCCTTTTCCTTGTGTTACGTCATCCGAGGTTAAATATTCGCTAACATCGCCGAGAACAGGGGGGCAAAAAACCCACACAAAACCCAGACCCTATTGCCGGAGGTTACAGGTAGGGGATGTACCAAAGTGCTTCAATAGCTTCAACTTCCAGTGGAAGCCGAGAAGCAGGGGCTGGGGA
>NW_017729031.1:117875295-117879048 GCF_001723915.1 Gavialis gangeticus | reverse complement strand
GGGGGGGGGTTTGCCAAGCCTTGGACTTGATGCTGAGAAGTCATAGAGACCTAAACCGATCTCCCACCCTGGCTCCTTCCTCAGCAGCTTAGATCCCGCTGCAGGGCTTGATCCCCAAGCCAATCTCTACATCCTATCCGTCACAACCTGGTGTCATTCTCTAGAGAAACCAGGTGGAGAGACAAAACGAAGTGTCACCTGAAAAGGGGGCTCCCAACCACCCTCGCCCCACATGAAACCCAAAGGCTTCAGGAAAGGTGTGCGTGTGTACATAAAGTAGTGGGACGTCTCTAATGGCTTTGGAGGGGGAAGTGAGGAGAAAAGGCGACTCATCGTCAGCCAAGAGGCAAAAAAAAAAAAAAACGTTTGCCACATGGAGCTATTCAGCGGGCTCTCGTTACCGCTGACATCTGACTTCTTTAAGGCAGGCATTCACACAAAGGCGTCGGGAACCGCATCCAAAGACGCCGGCTATTGAGCTAGACCCACTCCTTCCCCTCCTCCCTGAAAAAATAAGTGGGCAACATCACTGTGAAGCCAAGGATCTGAAGGCAAAAGAGCTTGACAAAGAAGGATGCTGCATTTCTGGCTTCTTTGCCGTCCCTGGATCTCCCTTAATATTTAATGAAAGTCACCGAGCTGAGCATGTTTTGCTACATAAAGGTTTACACTAGCCGACAGCGTTAAATAGAGGCGTCGCCGGCTGGGGTGAGCCGGGAGGGCGAGAAGGGAGAGGAAGTGAAGAAGTGCGGAGGATTCACACGGGAGAATCCGGCGCGACCATTTAATCTCCGCGCCTGTTGTCAGTTTTATTGACCCCTCGCGTGTTTTGGCTTGTAAAAATGTTTAAAAGTGACATCTCCCACTTCCTCCCTTCCTTTCAGCGCCCCACCGACTTGGGCAAGTTTTATGAAGGAAATTCAGGAGGAGCTGAGTCCTGATCTTCCAGGAGCTGCTAAGGGGGCATTTGCTCCCCCTGTGCCCGCATGCATTTGGAACAGGTACATGTCTACCCTTGCCATCAAAGCTGCTCTTGAAGAGATGACTCTAAGTCCGCAGCGTTGAAGTTTGCCTGCCTTCTCTCCATGGACTGGAAGGGCTTTTCCGACTAGCTTTCCCCTGTAATTTCCACAGTCGAGCTTCTGCAAAGAGCCCACAGCTCTCAAGTCTCTCTTAGTTTCTTGAGACCAGAGGGCCAAGTTCTGCTCTAAGTTACATCAGCTTTACATCAGTGTAACTCCACTGACTTTCAGGAGCCTCCTGAGTTGCTTCCGTGTAAATGCTAGCAGGCCCTTACACCATGCTTTGTTACCTAAACTTCCCAAACTTTAATCAGATGAACATCTATCTATCTATCTATCTATCTATCTATCTATCTATCTATCTATCTATCTATCTATCTATCTATCTATCTATCTATCTATCTACATACCTACTTACTTACCTACCTACCTACCAGCCATAGCAAAGTCAGGCAATTTTAGCTTCAAGTTTTCCCCTTTGTACAAACATCCTAACAAAATAAAATTCGGATTAATTCATTTCTTTTTTATGATCAGGCTTTGATGGGGACAGAGCCTCGAAACGATCAGCCTGCTGAAGAATGCCCAGATCATTGTCCCAGGACCTGAATCTACCTACTGCACTTTGGGAACACAGGCAGCCTCACCTATTGTTCAGCCCTCCATTGACAAAGTAACTTCTTCCTCTCCTGTGATCAAGTATTGTCCCTACTTAAAAGGCAAACAGCACATTTTTGCACTCCCACAACAATTTAATTTTGAATCCGAAATGTGGTTAGTTATTTGCTTTTCTGTTCAGTCGGTTTACAACGGGACTCAGCCAAGCACTATCTTTTAAAAGAAAAGCCATCAACCTGTGTTGTTATTCCAATGAGGCATTCTCGTTCTTGGGAGCAGGGGTGGGGAGAATTGGTGAAAAATGAGTTATGGCTGGTTAAGGGATGCTGCGATACAAAACTCCTAGCTGTATTTTTTATATTAAGGTCGTGGTCTTTTACTAGGTTTATATGCCAATGAGGCGTTCCCGGTTTACCAAATTTATACAAATCTCTCCTTAATTGGTAATCACAGATGCTGTAATTTAAGACCCCCAGCTATAGAGCCTTCATATTAGCTGCTGATCTATTACTGTAAATCGTCTGAAATAATCAACTCCAGGGAGTGGAGTAGGGAGAACGATCCCCGCTCTAAAATATCATCGCTTCCACATCATTTTCACTTGAGAAATGATTTATCTTGGACACCGCCATAAACAACACAACTCTCTCACAAACACACACACAATGGCAGCCGCAGTGCTGCTGACATGCTTATTGTAATAAATCAAGAAAGGGGGAAAAAGAGGTTGTGAGGAGAGAGAGAGCGAGCGAGAGGAATATTCCTAAAAATATCAATGAAATGCCTCGATGGGTATAAACACACATACCACCATGTGAAGAGAAATGGGAGGAAATGAAGACGGCTATTTGTCACATTTTACGACAATAACATTAATAACAAACAATAAATTTACATGGACATATAGACACGCTAGGAATTGGGAAGCCCCCGCTACTTACAATAATCCAGCCCTCGGCGTGGCTTCTTGCTTCCTGAGAATTGTTTTATTGCAGACTTCTCTCTCTCTCTCTCTCTCCCTCTCTCTCGCCCTCCCTCCCTCTCTCTCTCTCTTTCTCTCTCTCTTTCTCTCTCTCTTTTTTTCCTCGGCTATAGGCTTGTTTTTTAAAGGACAGTTGAATTTCACGTCAGACACAAGGAGACCATGTCTGCGATTTTCCTGACGAATACATATCTATTCTGCAACCGCTGCATTAATTATTTAATGAATCACGTGATCTGCAAGGGGGGAAGGGGGTCTCTCAGTTTCATACTCAAAGGACCACTGTGACCTTCCACTGGAACAGTATTTTTCCCCCCTCAAAAAATAAGTTAAGAAGCGAATGAAACATTCTAGATCCGCACAGACACAATCGCCCCAGAGTTATTTCTAATAACTCCGGAGTCCTTCTCACCCTGGCACGTGAAGATGGGGTGTATGGATGCAGCGAGCTCCATACTTCTCTCTATTAAAGAACTCTCTAGGAGGGTTATAGCCCCATGCCACCCGCTCTCCCAGAAGTTGCAAATATTTAAAAGCTTTCCTAAAACCTTCTTGTTGGATATTGCTTCTCTGCCCAGCTGGCCACACAACGTTTTTCACCCTGACGTTTTATTACTGCCCGGCCCTGAATAGAACAAATGTTCCAGAGGCGAAACTAGCTGAGAATACCTATATTCGTGGCTCCATATTTTCAAGGGGATTTCGTTTTGCCAGTCAGGGAAAGAGTGTCGCTGCTGCTGTTATTGTTTGCTTAGCCTTCTTTGAGATGGCTGTTGTGTTTTGGAGTCCAGTGTTGGCTCTCCAGCGAGATGCCAAACACGGGCTCCTGCAAAAGAATGGGCAACAAAGGCAGCCACTTATATTGCATACACTAAGAGCTGCTTAAGCGACAAATAAACACAGGGCGATGCTGCCCAGCACTGGACACACGGCTGCCCGGATCAACCTACTTAACAGCTGCTAACACCAACACGCATACGTTACACACGCATGTAACTTTACCTTTGCTTTTAAAATCCAAAGCCTGAGGAGTCAGCTAAGAATTCAGAAACTCTCCCCTAGGTGCCCTCAATCTTTTGTTGTTCAGGTGATCAGGGAGCTCACCCTCCCCCCCTACACACACACACACTC
>NW_017729031.1:117872285-117875113 GCF_001723915.1 Gavialis gangeticus | reverse complement strand
CACACACACACACCTCTCACGTCTCTGAACAATAGAAGTGATGGAAGGAGCCAGCCAGTGTCTAACAGAGAGAAGGTCAAACAATAGCCTGGTGTGAGCCCGGGTGAGGAGGCAAGTGAAAGGCATTTGAATGCGCACATCCAGTTTAGAAAGCAGGGGGGAAATTGTAGAAGGATCCTAGGATCCGCAATAAATAAACCAAGAGCAATAAACTAAGCGGCTTCTAGCGGGCTGGTTCCTGGGACAGAAAGATTTGCAGGACCCCGTCCTCAGCACGAATGATTAAAAGCTCTACAGATGTATGTGCCCTTTTAAATCCAGGAGGGCTGTGGGGTCGAGGAGTACTGGAAAGGGCTTTTGGGTGGTTGCAAAAACGAATATTCGTAGCAAATAGGTCCCAAAAGCTTTGGCTTTTCACAAATTGTTATTATTCGGTCTTATGCTCCAAAAGTACTTTAACATCAAAACCCCCGCAGCTAAGTGTTCTGGAGAAAAGGATCCAAGCACAGAAAAAGCTGTATTGGATGAAGGACCCTCCGCTAGAACCGTGTGTCCCTTCGTATAGAGAAGGGAACTTCCCTTATCTGATGGAGTAAAGGTTTTTTACTTGAATCGGGAAGAGGTCAGAATCCGAGGCGGTACATTCAAAAGCTATCCTTTTAAGCCAAAAAAAAATGGAAGTATAGTAATAATAATAAATCATCTTAAAAAAAAAAAACCCAAACAAGGAGGGAGTCCTATTCGACTTGGGGGTGGTGGGGGGAGGAGAGAGAATAATCCAAAGCTGTTCAGCTACCACAAACAAAGCAAAACAAAGCAAACCACCACCAACAAAACACTTCCCCCCCACAAAAAAAAACCTGGCTGCATTTTTTGTTCTTCCCCCCACCCCTCCAAGCTCCTTGCAGAAGAGCAAGTTTGGTTAAAAAGCTCGCAGTTCAAAGAATAGGAAATGCAGCCATAAACAGCCCCCGCCGCCTCCGAGGTGCCTTCATCAAAGCAGCTTTCTTTGGAAAGATAAAATGAACGTTTATATAGTGAGAAAGGGAGATTGATTTACGAATTTAAACACGCCGTTTTTATTGCGGATCATAAATCTGTCAGTGTGAGGCTGTTCCAGCTGAGAAACTCCTACCCAGCTCGGAGCTGCCTCAAAGTGATGCTTTTAAGGGAAACCCAACACTATTGCGGGGAACATGTATGGGTCTATGGGCTGAAAATACTTTTCCCCAGGTATATTTACATTAGAGGAAAACAATCCCGAGCTTTATATGTGAAGGTGCTTGTCTCTTCCCCCCACCCCTCCACCTCCCTTTCTCCCTCTCTCTGCCTTCCAAATAAATAAATCTCAGCCCGCCCCGGTAATCGGACGGCTCCAGGGGCTTAGATACAAAGGACCGTGTGTGCACTTTGCAGATCGCACCGAAACAAAAGGTTTGGAGGAGCACAGGCGAAAGAGATCGGGCCCTTGATGCTGTTCCCGCGGGGGAACACCAGGGAGAGCAGAGCCCCGGAACAAGGAGGTGTCTTTGGGGGGCCTTGTAGAGCTAGAGATGGGGGGTTACTCCGCGGGGCACCTGAGCTCTGGGTGGCCGGGGCTTGGCGGGGCTGGGAGATGCGTGGCTGAGGCCGTGTGTCCTCGCTTGCCCCGGGCTAGAAGGCTGCGCCCCCGTGCACCAGGCAGCACAAGGGGAGGGCTGCGGGTTAAGGCGCTTAGACGGGCCGAGGGGCAAAGGGGGCTCGGGGCGAGACTGCCACGCGTCTGAGACAGCTGACAGTGCCTCCCGCGGAAGGCATCGAGGCAGCCGCTGGCTCTGCCAGGCACGGGACCGCCCGCCACGGAGGGGGCTCCTTGCGGGCTGATCTCTGGCCCGGAACAGCCCGGCAATGATTTGAAAGGGAGCCGAGCCCTAGGCGCCCATCACACCAACTTCCTCCTGCCTCTCACCTCCACCCAGCCTCCCCTGTGCCCCGCGAGCAGCAGGCAAGATCGCGCCTCTGGGAGGTGCGGGGGGCTGGGGGTGGGGGGAGGAGGAGGAGGAGGAGGAGGAGGAGGAAAAGCGGCCTTCAGAAACAAAGGACTTTATAAATATGATGTGGTGGAGGGGAGGGGGGAGCGGCGGCAGAGGATCTTGGCTGTGGGTGGGGATCCATCCCCCCCTCCCCATCACCACTCCCCAAAAATAGACTGCTGCCACTGGGGAAACAACCCAGGTGTCCGCGCCAGCCCAGGTCCCCCCAGGTCCCAGCCCTCTCGCTGCTCCGCTCTGCTTTTGTCTGCCACCTCGGAGCCGCGGGGCGCCTGGAGCTGAGCCCCGAAGCGGCCGGGAGGGCGGCCAGACCCGCCCGCAGGGCGCCTCGGACCGCACAGCCACCCGCTCGCTCCCGACACCGCTCGTGTGCGGGACTCTTGATGGCGACCCCGAGAAGCACGGGCGGGCAGAGGGCCCCGTGCCCGGCCAGCGGGCTGCAAGCCCCTCTCCCCCTGCGCCAGAGCAAAGTTTGCCTCCGCTCCGTCCCGTCCGGCGCTGGAAATGTTGCCCAGTACAATGTCCAGCCTTGCAAAGGTCAAGGGGTTTGAGAGGTCAGTCCCTGGCTATAATACTCAGCTAATCGGTTAGAAAACGTGTCCTCTGGGTGAACTCTTTGCCGATCGCTGCTCGGGGGCTCTGAATTGGACCTCCCCCCCAAATTTCTCTACCCCCCTCCCCCCAACAGACATTTTCACTCCACCCCAGTAAAGCACCGGGGGAGAGGCCGCACCAGCCAGCCACGCAACCCGCCTCGACCCGAGCGAACCGCAGAAGGCCAAGCCCTTCCGCAACCCG
>NW_017729031.1:117866829-117867285 GCF_001723915.1 Gavialis gangeticus | reverse complement strand
CTATTCCCCCTCCCCCCCATACTACCCCAGATAAAAGAATTCCCATTGCAAAACCGAGGGAGCCCGGACTCGCACCAGACAATGGCAAATGATGGCTCGGTAGACATTGCATTCCCTTGCTATCTTTCTTTCTCTTCTAACATCGGTCAAAATAAAATGAGGAAACAGGAGGAAAATCTCTTAAAGAATTCACACGTTGCCTGTGTCTGCCCTCCACCCCCTCTTTTTTTTTTCAAGCTTAGTCGTGAAAGAAGGCAATAAAACCATCAAAAATGCAGGCCAAGAGGCCGGGTTTTTTTACCTTGTCGGTTCCCACATCCTCTCTCCAGCGCCCCATAGACGGTCCTCATGATCCTGGGTGGCTTCTTCCAACTGGAGAGTCTGTTTGTTTGTTTGTTTGTTTGTTTGTTTAAAAAAAAAAGTTTCGGCTTTAGGATCCAGCCTTTTTTATTACTA
>NW_017729031.1:117864838-117865176 GCF_001723915.1 Gavialis gangeticus | reverse complement strand
CCACGCAACCCGCCTCGACCCGAGCGAACCGCAGAAGGCCAAGCCCTTCCGCAACCCGAGCGGCCAGAAACCGGCAGACCACGAGCAAGCAAACACATACCCCCTCAAGAGGGGCCTGATTTGGCTCACCCCGCTAAAGCGACCTCTGAGACACTTAGAATAAAATCATCCAAGAGCTGGATCCCAACCCCCCCAGGACCCATCCAGCCCCTCCACTAAAGTCACATCTGTGACACTCCTGGAAGTCTCCACATTCAGGGGCAGAGATTCGAGAAGCCATCAGAGACCATCTTGGTGCAGAGTCAGGGATAGCTAGGATTTCTTGGGGATGCCCCCCC
>NW_017729031.1:117860566-117864440 GCF_001723915.1 Gavialis gangeticus | reverse complement strand
CTATTCCCCCTCCCCCCCATACTACCCCAGATAAAAGAATTCCCATTGCAAAACCGAGGGAGCCCGGACTCGCACCAGACAATGGCAAATGATGGCTCGGTAGACATTGCATTCCCTTGCTATCTTTCTTTCTCTTCTAACATCGGTCAAAATAAAATGAGGAAACAGGAGGAAAATCTCTTAAAGAATTCACACGTTGCCTGTGTCTGCCCTCCACCCCCTCTTTTTTTTTTCAAGCTTAGTCGTGAAAGAAGGCAATAAAACCATCAAAAATGCAGGCCAAGAGGCCGGGTTTTTTTACCTTGTCGGTTCCCACATCCTCTCTCCAGCGCCCCATAGACGGTCCTCATGATCCTGGGTGGCTTCTTCCAACTGGAGAGTCTGTTTGTTTGTTTGTTTGTTTGTTTGTTTAAAAAAAAAAGTTTCGGCTTTAGGATCCAGCCTTTTTTATTACTACTATTATTATTATTATTCCCCCTGAAGATTCTGGTAGGACTCCGGGTACTTTTTTCCCAACAGACGGTCTGCGGAGATTTGCTGTTGAATAACAATGGGAAAAGGATAAGTATTTAAAGAAAAGAAGTGATTAATGATTTTCTGTATAATTCTCGCATTTTTCTTGGCTTCTGTCTGCCTATAATGGCTGTGAACTTTTAGTGCCTATAGAATTCTTCTTTGCTCCCTTCTCTGGTCTATTCATACTTTCCAGCTTTTATTTTGGTCTATAGAACCCGAATTCCTCCCAGCATATGCTTTTTAAGAGCGATTTTGGGTACTCTCAGAAGCACTAGCCCTCTCACTGAAAAATACATCGCTTTTACCTTACATAGCAGAGCAAAATTCTAACCAAAAAAGAAAAAAACCACCCTCCAACATAAATACAGTCCTCACCGAAATAAAAACGAACAAGGTTTGCACTTTTCTTTGCCATTCAAAACACGAGAGTGAATCAAAGACATTCCCAAACCCACGGTGCCCACACGAAGTTGTGTTTTGTATCATAGGACCATGGCAATATCCCTTCAAAAGTATTAAACAGGCAATAGAATAAAAGATATAAGGAAGGAGTTCTAGTTTTGTGGGGCCTCTCCCTGCAGTTTCTTTGCCAGGTATGCTTAAATTGTTTCACGTAACAAGGAGAGAAATAACAGGCTGGATCACTTCGAACATGCCAAGCCCTGGCTTTTGTTTTTCGTGGAGTATTTTGGTCATTATGCAGAGTCTGAAAAAATGTCATAAACATTTAGCATATAAGGCCATTTTCTTATAGAGGTTGTATAAGAAAAGGATGATTTTCTTCATATGGTCCAGAGGCCTTTCCCCCATTTTTTTTATATTTGTAACTTAGAACTGGAATGTTATTTCGTCCTGAACAGTATTTTCGATACTTTCTATGAGAAAGAAAATGAAAATTAATACAAGAGCTGTAGCTCACAAAAGAAGCCATTTGTCTTCTTGATTATCTATTTGCTTGTCAGAGTTTGAGCTATTGCAGTAGCCAGCTCCTTTGTAATATAAAAATACACAGAAAACCTGCAAACACCGAGAAACATCTGTGCAAAAATTATACTCATTAATGCATTAAATACCTTGGAGAAGGAGATACCTTTTTTTATATATAATGAAGAAACCCCTCCAGAGAAATACACCGCTCCCTTAATACAAGGTAGAGCCTTAATGACCAAAACTGTTTTGGCTGAAACCAGTTGGGGAAAACATCATGTAACCGTATTAATATATGCTTAGAACAAATAAATCATAATATGTAAGGCCTGGCAGTACTTAAAGCCGATATACCCTATAGTCAAACACATTTTGTTTTCATTAGGGAGTTGAGGATCTGCAATTGACAACAGAAGTCCTGGTAAAACTAACACAGAGTTTTAATTTTTTTTAAAGGAAAAAAAATCTATTCTTTTTAAACACACACACGATCATATTCACAATGCAAAATTTATTTCTATTTGCCTTTTGTTCTGCTATTTACAAGTCAGCATGGAGATCACAAAGAACAATAGGAGGTAATTCAAACGAAAACTGGAAGGAGATACTAAAGATCTCAAAAGTCCTCTGCAACCGCACCAGTTCGGAATGTCAGGCATAGACCAGAGAGAGAAAAAATATTCGGTGGGAAGTGAATGCTCCCTTCTCTTTTTTCTCCCCTCCATCCTTTCAAGCATATGTTCAGTACAAAAATGGACTGATCCGTAGCAGCAAAGCATCCCCACCCTTTTGCTGAGAATTTAAATTCAAGTGGCATTATTTTATCATCACGTTTCTAGCCTAAATACATACCCCCCCCCCACCTCCAAGATTTACAAGTGAGGTAATTAACCTGCTGGACTAAAAATTGCGGGGCGGGGGGGTGGTCCATTCGGTTAGTCTCCCCTCCCTCAACTAATTTCACTCGGTGTTTGTTGTGCTAAAATGGTGCCAATGCCTTTCCCTCTATGGGTCCAACCCTGATTAATACAGCACCCAACATCTTCAGCCTCCAGAGTGGTCCCACGGCATGGAATAACTGAAGGCTGTTTTTATTATTAATATTTTTGTTGGTTTGTTGTTGCTGCTGCTTTGCTTTGCTTTGTTTTTGCTGAGTAGGGCCATGCCACAGCTCTCACAACTGCTGTGCTTTTTTGAGGGGATGTCTGAATATAAACTTTTGTGTTGTGGCTGGTAGGCAGGAGAATGAAAAGAGAAAGAGAGAGAGAGAGAGAAAGGAAGAAAGCAAAAAAAGAAAATCCAGCTCGTCTTGAAGAAACGGAGCCTCATTTATTAAAGTGAACCCTGGTTGTCGAGGTAATAGCAGACATAAGGTCCATCCTTTGTACGGGAGAGTAAACATGACAAATGGGGCAGAGTTTGGCGTGATTAAAGATGAAACAGGGATCCATCTTAGCCAAATCTGAAAACTACTATCTACAGCCTCCTTTTAATGGAAGAGAGGCACCGCACCGCAGTTCGGCTTTGTTGCAGCTCCGTTTTCCCTCCTTTTGCTATAAATAAAGAGCACCCTCCTGCTTCCCCCGCTTGGAACATAAAAATTATCATGTGTCCCCCTACACACACGACACGCACACACACAAAACACACACGTCCACGCTCGCTCGCTCTCTCCCCCTCTCGCACACACACACGCGGAACAGTTATAGGCTGGTGGCTGGTCCACTGGATCGGTTCTGAGAACCTCCTTGGATCTGCAGGCTTGCAGAGGAGTTGGAAGAATTAGACCTGATCTTGGTATTTGGTAACTTGTGATCTTTTTTCCATTTCATCCTCCTGTTCTGGAACCATATTTTGATCTGGCGCTCGGACAGGCACAGGGAATGGGCGATCTCCACTCTGCGCCTCCGGGTGAGATAGCGATTATAGTGGAATTCCTTCTCCAGCTCCAGGACTTGCTGCCTGGTGTAGGCTGTCCGCGAGCGCTTCGGTTCCCCTCCTGTGTAATTGGGGTTTACTGAGCAAACATAAAGGGGGTGGGGGGAGCGAGAAAAGAAGAAAAAGAAGTATAAGAATTACTGAGCTGTTCCTTTAAAAAAAAAAAATAAGCATCACCCATTCCTTCGCGGAGGGAATGCTCAAAAAGCAGAGAGAAGCACCACCACCGCCTAAAAATACATCTTTAACCTAACTCCAAGTCCCCACCTCCAGCCTGACTCCTTGACGTATATTCCTGTCTAAACGTTTTTATAAGCTTCCTTAAGACACATTTTACCCATGGTCTCCGTGCTATAGAGCTCCACATCACTCGATTTCCCTCAAATCCTTTCAATTCCTCCCTCCCCAACACTCTCTCTTCCTGTCTCTATCTCTTTGTGGTTTGGGGTTGGTTTTTTTTTTAAATACTACACCAAAAAAAAAAAAAAAAAAA
>NW_017729031.1:117853968-117860494 GCF_001723915.1 Gavialis gangeticus | reverse complement strand
AAAAAAAAAAAAAAAAAAAATGGAAAGGGGGAAAATAGTAAAAGTTTACTCAACCCACCACTTAAATACAAATTACGAAAACATAAAACTTAACTTAGGAAGATTCAACAGCCATAAAAAAGTAGCCTGCAAGAAATTGGAGGAGGATGGTAACAGAGACTTCAAAGGCACTTGGCCGAGTAGAGCAATAAAAATTTATGGAGGATGTAATTATACTGCTCTGCAAACAGGCGATCGTAAATCTCCACGAATGGTTATTTTACAACTGGTGCAATAAGATTTCCACAAGACTTTGAGGTGCTAGATGGTATAAAGCAAAAGCCACTTTAGGTCACTTACCCGTGCTTACATGGACTTTTTTCATCCAGGGATAAACTACTGGCTCTTTGCAAGAGGAATTAGAAGGGCTTTGGTTCATAGAGTTTTGACTACAGGAGGGTGGTGGGCTGGGAGTGACCGACTCACAGTGATGGTTTGGCTCTGAGAGATGGCTCTGGAGTCCGGCAGGAGGATGAACATGACCCCTGGGGGATAGCACCGCTGGTTGGTGGCCGGAGCCCTGACAAGATGAGTAGGGCTGTTCGTTGCAGGCTGACCGCTGCTGGTACATCGCCTCATGTTGGAAAGTGGTCTCTCGCCTCTGGCTGCTGTAATATTCCGGAGAGTGATTGGGAAGGTAATCGTTCTGAGAATATTCTTCGCAGGGTGGGAACTTGGGATCCACATAGTTGGAGTTGATCAGAAAGGAACTCATGGCCATTAATTTCTTGGAATTGCACACCCGAAAAAAAATATACTAAAATTTATTCCTGTCCCCCTTTACTCGTTTTCCTGTTTCGTAAAACCCTCCTACTTACTGTCAAGTGAACAAAGTTAGGAGTCCATGTGACACCAATGGCCAATAGCGAGGATCCATGCGTTTCCCGGATAAGGAAATATGCTCCGGCTGGGGCTTTCTTACTCCGGTAGGATCTTCGAAGAGGAGGGTTTGGGGTCCTTGCTTTCTTTCTTTCCTTCTTCTTCTTCTTCTTCTTATTTATTTATTTATTTTGCTAACCGCCGATATCTACATATCTGCAGCCCGGGTGAAATGTTGTGCCTTGGCACCGAGCTACTTACCCAGATCAGCAGCACCCCCTCCCCCCTCCCCCCCAAACAAAAAACAAATCTAAGCCTCACAACCTCACCACTTTTAGAAACCGCACAACCCACCCGCTTCAGTAGGTGTGACTTGGCTTAGTGGGGTGTGCAAGGAGAGAGAGAGAGAGAGAGAGATTATTTTCAGTAATTTGAGGCTCAGCCCCGGATCAAAATGAATGCACTGGCAGATGATGCATTGAGATCCCTCTGGCTGCTGTTTAAATTTCGTTCTTAATGTAGGTGATCTGAAGCGTTGGAGTGGGGGCAGTGGCAGAGATAAATAGGGCGTGTTTGGGATCGATAGAAAATTCATCAACTAATTCGGGGTACCGCGCGTCCTAAATCACATTTAGCTTCCGTGCTAGATTGGCTGCTGCCCGGCCGCTGCTGGGAGGCAGCCCATCCTGCCAACACGGAATAAAGGACTTCACCAACAATTAAATATAACATAACCCGGTCCACCAGCAGCTCCGCTCTCTCCTATGGTAATGAGCCCGGTTTTTAAACAGGCGCTCCCAAGGCTGTGTCAGCCTGAAGCGCGAAATCGTCTCTCCAGAAACGTCAAGACACAGGGCACTATTGGCTCGGTTTATTTATACCTGGTGTCATTTTTGCAATTATATACAGATTAAAGCAACAGAGTGGTCGCCCCCCCTCCCAAATTTCGGTGACGTAATATTCCTGACACCCACAGCCGCTCCGCTTTTGATTACGTAGAGATGATAAAGTTTCTCGTGGGAGGCTTAGAGTTGGGAGTTTAGGTAAATGAGAAAAATTGTCTTTTTTGTTTCGGTTATAAAACGATTTTTTTTCTGGCCAAGGCTTCTTTTCATCCTTTTATTTAATTTGGTGTTTTCCTTCTGGGATAGTGACCTGTAGTGTTTGTGTCAACTACATATTCCCCTAGATACGAATTTGTGACGCAACTTCCTTTACACAAATTCGGATCTACAGGGTACATATAGAAGACAGATGCATCTTCCTTGGTCAGAGATCTTCTATTTCACAGTAATAATAACGATATTAATCTATAGATAAATATGGTTAACAGTTTCGCTTTCCAGAGGACACACCAATAATTAAACACACCCACTCGCAATTATCTGACTACATCAATAACACAGTGCCTCGCTACCTATTCGTTCTCACTTTGAACATTAGGTTAGCATTTCCATCCAAAAACATCAGTCCTCGATAATATCCTTTTAACACACCAACAAAAAAGTCCCCAGCAACCGGTGACCCAAACAGTCCTTGTTTGAAAGAAAACCTGTTATTATTTCATTCTCCCTCGGACTCATTATCATGCTTGCTTCACAGAGTAGAAATATTTCGGCACGTTTTTGCTCTGAATTTCTCTAGGTCATTCAAGGGTTGCTGTTTTTTGTATTTTTGTTTTTTAAAGGAAATGATAAAAAGAAAGAAACGGATGAAAAGCAATACAGACTGTAAAGGCAGATGGGACGACAGGTTTTTCTTTAATGACAGGCAATTCTTTTTACAACCCGAGAAAAAGATCAAAGGCGTTTCATTTCCGAAAAAGGGATATAAAGCAATAAAATATTCATACTGTCTAGGTAATGAACTTTCATTCGGAACTAATGAGGGAGCATCGTGTTGGGACTTCAGCTTAAAATGACAGTTGCCCAAGAGATGAAAAACATAACATCCACCCGATTTTTCCCCCCCCATTTAAAACAAAACACTTCTTTTGGGGTCAAATATTTCCCGATGCCATCAGGTTGAAACCCCACCGTCCTAGACTCCCTGTCTGTCTGCCTCTTCAGTAGAGTTTTAACTGGAAATGCAGTCAGTGAACTTCCCCACCTCACCCCACCCCCCAAAATCGGGATGTATCTCCGATCACTCCGATATTTTTAAAGCACTTGTCAGGGCAGAGGGCGAATGAGCACGGCCGGTGTGGGGCCACGCCACGCGTTTAAACTGTGCAGGTGATTTAAAGGTGAGTCGCCTGTTTCTCTCCTCTGAGTCCGAGGTGAGCAGAGCACTGGTACCAGCCAGGAGAGGCGATCTCCGAGACACTGAACCCCCGCCCCCCTTCCTCGCCCCGTAAAAAACAGGTTCCTGCAAACGAGCTAGGTGATCACTTTACACAGAGCAAACAGGTTATAGGATAGGTTGCCCGACTGGATCCCAAGCCTCCCCCGAGCTGGGGATGAACCAGTGACTGTCAAAACCACCTTCCTCCCTCTGAAGTGTGTAGTCACCCCGGCTCCGAGTCTAATGAAGGGGAACGACGTGCAAACTGACGCAGGGAAAGCACACTAAGGCACCAGCCCCTGCTAGTCCTCGCTGCTGTCCCCTGCCCGCAGCAAGACCCCGGCAGACCCTGCACAAGGGTGCAGGTTAGGAGCACAAGAGATGTTAGGCCCATTGCAGATGGTTTTCCCCCACCCCTCCCCTTCTGGGGAAAAAAAAAAAAGAAGAAATCCCGTGTTAATTTTCCTTTGCATTGGCAGACAAAAGGGGGAAGATCTCTGCAAACCAGCACCCCTAGAGCCTACCAATGCCCCCCCCCCTCCAAGAAGTCCCACACAACAAGCTCAGGATCCCAAATTAAAAAACACCCTTTGCCACCACCCCTCAACACAACACACAGGCAGCCCCCTGTCCCCTCCCTTCCCCCTTTACACTTTCTATTGCACTAATAAAAACGTCTAAGGTTTCGGAAGTTTAGAAAGACAGATCTTGCTCCTGATCTCTCTCCATTTCAAAGGAGGAAGCCGCTTAGGAAGCTACCCTAACCAGGGAGGGTTGCCTCCCAGCTCGGTCGGCCTCGTTATTTATAGTAGTGCACAATAAATCGAAAGCCAGAAGATGGAAGCAGTAGGAATAGACAATACAGGCATAGAGAGGGCTTAAGAGCTTAAAGCTAGTGGATCGCTGAATTTGGTAAGGCACCTGCCAATGTGAACTTTACCCTACCTTCCCCACCCCCCAAAATGCATTCCTGCTTCTCTCTCTCTTAGCAGGCCTCTTCTTTTGGGATCCAGCTCGCTCATAACCTCTTCTTTCCGGGAGGGTGGGGGGCAGTACCTCCAGTGGTACCAGTTCTTACTCTACCCCACCCCAGTCTGTCTGCTCCCCCCCCTCCCCGGAGTGCGGTGTCCCCCTTCGGGTCCACAGGTTGAGTGCATGACCCCCTTCCCTTCCCAGCCCCAAGCCCCTTAGGTGTATATCGCAGCGCCAGAAGCAATCCCTACCTTAAAACAACATCCACCAACCAAACCCGCTGTCCCCAGCTCCAAACGACTTAACGACTCGCACAAAAAGTTGATAAACGCTTTTCAGGCAACAATCACATCCGAACAGAAAAGCACCCTCCACCCTCTGCCCACCCCGCAGCCCAGAGCCGGCTTACTCTGCTTGTCTTTCCCGTGTTGCCTCTCAATACGGATTAATTCTCGATAAGACTTTTTTTTTTGTTTCCTCCTTCCTTCCAGTAATCACCACTATTGTCTTTAAAGGCAAGCGGAACTGCTACTGGCAGGGAGCAGGCGATAGGCCCTTCTGAGCATTTTGGGTTTGGAAACCCGCAAGTTTTCGTATTAATCTCATACTTTGTCAGTCTTTGTTAAACAGCTAGGCGTGTCCCCAGTCCCTTGAACATTTTAATATTTGTTAGACGCGCTGACCTGAGTTTCACCCCATTCCCGGGGCTCTCCCTCTTGCATTCTCCATAATACGCTTGCATTGCTCTCTCGGTCATATTGAATTTTACCCAGGTCATTACTTTGGAGAAAAATGGCATGGCAAGGAGGTTTTATTCAGACCTTTCCTCGAGTGCCTGAAATTCCAACTGAGTTCATGCCTCTTCTATGTTATTATTTTTTTAATTTTATTTGGACATTTCCCCTTACTCTAGATTTTTTTTTTTTTAATCAGCCAGTCCTGATGGCTGTGAATGCAACTCCCCTTTCTGCAATCGGAAGCATAAATATTGCACTTTAACTTCTGAAACTGAGATTTCCAAGAAGGGGTGAAGTATTTCTATAGGGTGGAACTTTTAATCAGAGACATCTGAACCAGAATAAAAAAGAGCGGAGGAATATAAGGTTAGGAGGAGAGCATGCCACACCTGCTTTATTTTATACCCTCACCCCACCAAAAAGTTATTCCTAGTTTATTTTGCATCTCTATATTCGCATCCATGGTTTGTAGCATTTTGTTTTCATGCAGCTTTGGAGGAAAAAGAAAAGGGTATGAGGTCTCCATGTCAAAGACTGATCTGGAATATTTTCTCCCTCCTTTAAAAATTAAAATGGAAATCAAAAGTAAAACGAGCATTAGATAAAGAATAAAGGCGAATGTCTCCCGGGATAGATGTGTCCTATAGGACATGCGGCACTTCTTTGTTAAGAGCAGAAGATAGGGAGTTTATAATTATATGTACATGTAAATGACTGACTGTGCCACAGTATTTGTTCCAGGGACAGAACAAGCAAGTTGAGAAGTAAATTGGGATTAAAAGCAGATGCAATCGATTGGCTGGTAGAAATAGTCCGCCTGAACTTTCTAAATGACCGCTTGTATAGTATATTCCAACTCACACACCCCCACGCAAAGAAAGGTCCCAAAGAGGAGACAGAAATTGAATATATCCTTGAAAATGCTACCCAAATACTACCCCTCTTTGTTCGACTTGCTGTTATTTCCAATGAAAGCAGAGCACTGTATGCCTAAATTGAAAGTTAAACATTATGATGTGGGAGTGAATATTATAAGGAGGTTTTTTTTATTGCCATGAAATTATACCTGCTTGTTTTAATATCCCCCAAACAAATGGCGGTTATTATCCATTACCTGTTATATAAACCTGGAGCAGAAATGACTGGTCTAGAGAGATAAGTGTAGTAATTACAAGAGCGCAGGAATGGTTCACCCAAGTTACTACTAAACGGTGGCCCTTATATAGTGATATTTTATAAATACCAAGCAAATTCATTGCAATTAATTAAACCGCAGCCTTATCACTCGAAACAAAACGCTTTGCTTTCTCTCAAACTTCACCCGCGCTGTGAATATATCCCAATCGGAAAAGCAAATGGATTCTCCAGGATGCTTTTCCCAAGGCTCTAATATTCTCTCTCCCTCTTCCAAGAAAAATGACCCTGCTTCGAAGTCTTTAGTCCCTGAAAAATATTTAAAAAGCGAGAACAAAAGCAAATTTGCTTGCTTGCTTTTTTAGAAAGTGTTTGCTCTGCTTCAGATGTTTGCTTTCGAGGCAAAGTCTCTTTCTCCCTCCCCATCCTCCACTCACCTACAGCCCCCCCACAAACTTACATCCATACAATATACAAGAGTAAGACTTCATTTTAAGCTATTATACCATCACCTCTATGTACACTATGCAAACACAAGTAAA
>NW_017729031.1:117846707-117853665 GCF_001723915.1 Gavialis gangeticus | reverse complement strand
CCCCCCCCCGCCCCACCCTAGACAAAAAAAATATTTGAAGTTTAGGGATGCAGAGCGCATGTGGAAATATCTGTGAAAATGCCAAGGGAAATATTTATTATAGCAGTTCATTAAACTGTTGCAAGCTGCCGGATTGGATTCGTGTTTCTAGCAAGAAATATCAAACATTCCGTTCAAATTCAGAGGGAGTTCATACGGCAAAGCGAAATCAGATAATGAAACTAGACCAATGGTCACAGTGGATACAGTTTTAAAACACCCCGTGAAGTGGTTATGCACATCTTATTTTTTAACCTGCTTTTTTTTTTTTTTTTTTTTTTTTTTTTTTTTTTTTTGCATCTGACAGCCATGGAGGCTATAGATCACTAAGGTATGAATGCCAGAACTTATTCTCTTCCCAATAAATCGCGTGTCTTCCTTCTCTCAGATCTTTTAAAAATGAGGGTCTGCATTCATTATTCAATAGGATTTTTACTAATTTGCTCAGGAACTATTTAAAGCATTCGGACAGTCAGGCTGGGCTGGAGGATAATGTTAAGACACCTTTCCCAGGAGTTTGAAACCTTTCGAGGTCCTTGAGCCCAAGTCATTTGAAATCCTTCAAGACTCTTGAGCAGGGTTTTCGTAAGTGGTTGCAAAAGAAAAAGATTGACTGCGGGCTGGAAATACTTTTTTTTTAATACCTCAAATAATCTAGAGGGGCTTCCCAGGGACTGGATTCCTTCAGTGTATTTCCTCCTGATACTCTTTTTAAAACTAGACTAGAAACAGTGTTTCAGGGATTTTATTAGGAATTAAAGTCGTTGGAAGTCACCACGCATTTCCGCGCTGGAGACCCTAACTCATTAATCCGCTTTATTTTCTACTCGCATCACGCTGTGAATTGCTAAAGCCCACTCCATTTTCTCTCTCTCTTTTCTCTCTCTCCCTGTTGGCAGCTTGTTACGCTGAAGGTCGATCCTACACTTCTATCTCTTCTCTCGCTATCATTTTCTCTCATCTCTGCCCATGAGCGAAGAAGGACTCTGCCTCCCCCCACCCTTTTTAACACTGCTATCCAGTCTATCAGCCTCATACACAAGACTGAGTCACGCACAGCGTAAACTTTTGACCCTCAACTTTTTGACCCCTTGAGCTATAATGCTGTACTAACAAGCCCCCCAAAGCCCACAGTCACCTTCTGCGTCTTCAGAAAGTAAAGCTCTACAGATTTCCCTATGACTTTTTAAATCAATAGTAACACATCGGGGTCCCTTCACTTACAAAGGGGGACATCCCTCCAAATAGTGGCAAGCTTTAGATCTCTATCTCCATCTCCTCCCCCCACCACAACACCTTTCATAGATGGGTGGATCCCCCGCCCCCCCTTTATTATTTTCTTTTATCCCTGTGAACAAGAACAAGAGAAAAAAAAAGTCCTGCAAACCACAGCTGGATTCATCTCATTTTGAATTATTTCTGTTTTATTTGCCTAATGGGATGTCAAATAGGTGAGTGTTTGCCTGGAGCAATTATCCTGCTCCAAGGGCCGGGTGCTTTTGGTTGTGTGGGGGAGAGGATAACAAGGGGGGGAGGTAGGGCTGAGGCAGTGTGGGGAGGCTTTGGGGAAGAGAAATTTTGCTCCAGGAGAGAAAGAACCGAACAAGCCCGAACTCCCAGAGCTCTGGAGACCAGGGCGAGCAACTCCGAGAGCCTGTCATGACTGTGAACTTGGTCTGAAGCGAGCTCTGCTGGCTGCTTGGGGATGTTACAGCCTCCGAGATCCCACCAGATTTTTCTTCCCAATTCGTGTTTTTGTTCCCTTTTCCTGCTTTATATACACACATGCTTAACCCCCCCGCCTCCCCAACCTTTCACCTATTTTAAAATATATTTAAAAAAAAAATACAAATTGCCACTAAGCCTCCCTTTTTGGTGGTGGTGGGGGGGGGGGGGAATCTGGAATCTGTTTTGAGCACAGGGTTCATAGATATGTTAGAAAGAGATAAATCAAGGGAGTGGGGGGAGGAGAAAGGGAAACCCAAGCTCATACCCGCCTTGCTCTTTCAACGCTTCCTGTCAAAATAGTTTCTTTTTAAAGCTAGTTAGGCACACAGAAGACATCAAAACTACACGGGGGAGGGAAGTCTGGAGTCAGGTTGTTTTCCTTTCTTGTGAAACCCCATTCTTTTCGCATCTCTGCAAGAAAAGGTGATTGACTGTCACTCGGATCCTTGATGTAAATAACCACAAGTTGCCAGGCTTAAATTAAAATAATTAAAAAACTAAATAATAATAATAATAAAAAAAACAACAAAAAAACAGAACCAGTATAGCTACACTCTTAAATCCATTCTAGGAGAAGGACAAGACCTCAGAGAAAGATGCAGACCTCCAGACACAACTTCCCCTCTTCTCGAAGACCCTAATTGCGGAAGGAGCTTTATCAAGAGAATTTGCAATAATTACGTCACCCAGGTCCCTTCGGATCAAACGTGTAATCAAAAAAAGAAAAAAGAAAAAAAAAAAACGGGGGGTGGGGGTGGGAGGGACACATGAGATATTTCTCTGAGCCTGAGATTCTCCCATGGGGGGAGGGAAATGGCATTTGAGGACGGATCCTGCGTTGCTTTTCGGTGAATCAGTGAAAGCTCTGATTATTATTCTCATGACGAGTAGTGGAGGCTAGATTAATTCGCAGGCCAACTGCAAATAAATCGGCAGATCCTCATTTCAAAATCACTGATGAGTTCCAGCTCCCTGTCCCACCCCTCCAACTTGAAGCTGCTCCATGCCCAGAGAGAGAGGGAGATCAAACACCCGGTTGGTTCTCCTCCAACCCTCCTTTCATTTGATATTTGATTTAAATTTTAAGGTGGGATATGGACCAAAAAAACCCCCAACAACCCAGAGAAAAGAAACCAGAAAAAAACCTCTAGTCTTTTGGTTTGGCCAAAACATAGCTTTGCCCTATTTTGTTGCTGTCTTATCCCGTTGGCTGGCTGTTTTCACATTCTCCCTACCTTTTTTTTTTTGGTGTTAAGGACCAATAAACTCGATGGGGGAGGGGTTTTTGTGGGGTTTTTTCTTACAAAAAAATCCTCAGTTTATATTGTTCTTAAAGATGTGACCCCCCAGCCCTCGGCGTAGGGGTGAGATATAACTATTGTATTTTGATATGGTGCCTTCGCCCTCCTAGATAGGCGCTGTTCTGTACACGTCTGCTGACCTCCGGATGATCCCTCTCGCCTATGAATTATTGATGAGATATGAGCTCTGATTTCGCTCTTTCAGTATGCAAACCCCATTATACTGTTAAAATGGCGATTTAATCGTTTAGAATAGCTTTGCTTTTTTCCAACTCATTTGTGCCCCTTCCTTTTCATTTAATTCTCTTAATTAAATCCTTTAACAGATTTTAATCACTTTTTGTTGAATAAAATAAGACATCAGACGCATCTGTAACTGCGTTATCCAGGCTCAGGGTTGTATTTTATTTTATTTTATTTTTGGTTTTATGTATATCTGTATGTGGCTCTATTTATATCTAAAAGGAAATAATGGGGTGAAATAAAAATGATTTCACCTATTTTGGGGGGGGGCGGGGGGAGGAGGAGGATTAATAGCCTGCAGGAAAACGATCAAAAAGCATTAAAAAATACTCCCGAGTTTGCTTAGAAAATAAGGCAGGATGCTAAGGCAAGGCATTGCGGGGTTGGGGGATGTGTGGAAAAGACATGGGAATACTGACTCCTCTTTGATGTTTGATCTTTTTCTCTATATCTAGTCCACGCTTTTTTTTTTTGTCCCTCTGAAATCTCCTGGCTATTGCTTAACTCAAGTATAGGAAGCCAAAAGGTTGCTGCAGCCCTGGATGTTCACTTTGTGGGCTCGCTCTGTGGATGTATATGCCCACCTATAGCTTTCCCTCCTTCCTTAGCGGGTCGCTTTTGAATAGCTGATTGATCCACGGAGGGAACTGCGCAGACTTTGTGACGGGCCGGCTCTGCCCGGCTTGTTCGTACAGAGCTGGGGAAAGCGGGGAGTTGTGACCATGTTGTCTCTGTTCCAAAAGTCAGTTTTAAACACGCTCAGATGGGGCTGGGGGGAGAAGTGTGTGCGTGTTGGGAGGGGGGGCGGTTAATTAATACAGATGTGAAACATTGGGCTCCCGATCGATGGACCTTGCCATAGATATCTGCTCCTGCACTGGATCCCGGCTCCCCTGCATGCGTCGAGAAATATACATATATTTTTTCGCTGAGCCAAGCAGGCTCACACTCGGTTTCTCAGACTACACTGAATCCTTTCCAGAGTGGAAGGAAATTCTCCAGCTGCCCGTTAGACAAGCAAAACCTGGACACTTTTGTCCGGTTTTCATGCTGGAGTGGAAGTGCTCCGCGAATGGGATCTCTCTGGGCCCAGCTAGAGTCACTGAGGATTTTCCTGTGACTTCCCTGAGCTTTGGATCTAGTCCGATGCCTCTGGCTGAAACAGAGATTTTCTCCTGACAAACCTCCCACCCATTCCCCCGTACTTTTTTACATCAAGCTCTTTCCCAAAACACACATACGCACGCACACAACCGTGGTGGGACTGTTAATACCAACACAGACATCCTGAAAGTGTTCTTTTTTTTTTAAAAAAAGGTCTATTTTGTTTTTCCTTTATTTTTGTAAAAACAACTGTCACGTTCATGAAAAATACACGTATTTATTCTCCTCGCAGTAAAATATCTCGTATTTATTCTATCTCCTACAGCTGCTGAAGAACTAATTGTTCCACTGTCTGATGTGTGCCATTTAAATGAGGGAGAGGATGAAAAATGCAATGGAAATCCTCGCCTAACTACACGGTCAGAGCTCTTTTCCTGTTTACTCTCTTTATATTTCCTCAGTTCACCAGCTAGGGAGGATTCTTTCTTTCTTTTTTCTAAGGACGAAGAGAAAAAAAAAATCCCAAACCTTCTCTGTCACTAACTGGCAGCCAGACATACCCACGCAAGCTGCCGAGACCCATGCGACTGAACCCAGCCTCGGAAAGATACCCAGCCCAATGGAGGTGGAAAGTGAGGGATGGTGGGTGTTTGATGTGACCGGTGCCAGGTACAGGGAGAAAGGGAAATGTTGTTGCTATGGCGGGAGTGTGGTTTGAAATATGCCTAGGGGGTATCCTGAGGCCCTGCCTCAGCCCACTGCAAACTTTTGGGAAGGACTGAGGTCCCTAGGTGAAGCAAGGTGACTTGGGGATGAAGACAGGCGTGTTGTTGTGGCTGCCCTGGATAGGGAAGCCGGACAGGCATGTCCCCATTCTGCTTTAGCCATATTAGGTGCAACATCTTAAGACCACTGGCTTATGCACAAGGAATAAGCCCCCCCTTGCTCTCAGCAGCATTTACATGTGCAGATGGACCTGCCTGTCTGGTTCCCTTTTGATTCTCCTTTGCATCGCATTAACAGGTTGCTTATTCCGTGTGATTAAAGCTGCTGGTATCTCACTTTAATAAAGCGTAGGCTTTGCGACATGAGGCCTGATTTTAAGGAGAAAATTGACAGGGACAGGACAGACAGAGGACTGTGCAGCCCCCTGGGATCAAGATGTGGGGAATATGATATTAGTGCAAATGAATGACGGACAGACAGAGGAGAACGTACAGACAGACGGACAGACAGTTCTGGCAAACTTGCTGTCTACCTGGGTGTGCAGTTAGGTTTTCAGTCATATGTCATGGTAGGCGACATGATAGCAAGTACTTGGATTACTGGCTGCAATTCATTACATCAGTCGAAATTATTTCTTGCCATCAGTACAAGTCAGATGCTGAGAGGATTAGCAGGTTAGTAGCCTGGCACACACCTATCGCTACAACATGCCTCCCCCTTTGACACTTCCCATATTTCTCAAGCAGCCCGATCCCTGCGATCTGCGGCGGGCTGGTTGCGAAGTTCCCTTTTTGAGACTAGCCCACTCAAGAAGGGGCTTTCAAAACCTGGACACCTCTTTATCATGCCCTGCAAACCAAGCACACACCTCGGCCAGCTATTCAGAATAGCACGTTAAAAAGAAAATCCACTCCCTATTCCTATCCCCTATTCCCCACCCAATACCAAGATCTCCGGGCCAGAATTTGAATGTGTTATTTGCATCGGTATCTCTGCTCTCAGAGCAGGCAGGCTGCAGGCGGGGATACCAGGGTCAGTCTGTGGGTCCAAGTGAATCTAGAAGTTGGAATTGAGACAACCAAGATACTGAAAAGGCAGGGAAAACTGCGTGAGCAAGGGGGGAAACTGTCCTCCACACTGTGCAAAATGGTGACGTTCTGCTGCTTTGTGTGGAGACAGACATGTGTCCACCAAATGTTGCTCTGCTATTAAAAATCTCTGCTTGAGTTGGTGGGGGTGGGGGGGTGAGGCTGATCCCCAGGACCTGCAATGAGGTTGTGGGGGGAGAAAAAACAACAGCCCTCCTCAGAGTATATTTACTTTGAACTTTTTTAAAGATGCAGAAACAAAAGCAGAGAGGCAAGAGAGGTCAAGAGAGGAGGGTGATGTCCCCCCCCCCTGCAAATTTAAACACCTGGATTAAAAATAAACGGCAATCAGATAAAAGCATCCCTACGAGGATGTTAAGGACAAAAGCATCAAATAGAGAAGTCTGTCAGTACCAGCCGTCATAAACCAGGGAGGGTTTCAAAGGCAAATACCTGGTCGCGACTTAGTGACAGGAGTTTTATTGTGTGGGCTTTCGCCCAAGGAACATAAAAGAGAAGAGCCCTTTACCAGCACTTTGACACCCGGACAGGAACCCTGGCAAATACTGCACCTCTGTTTCACGCCCTCCCCCAATAACTTTGTTTAGTCAAAGGGAAAAAAAAGGCGGCGGTAATGAGTTTTTCAGGACTGCGACACCTTTGGGGACAAGAAACAACCTCACTTTGGGAGCACGTCTGCCCGGAATGTGAGGCTAGAATGCTCCTAGC
>NW_017729031.1:117843753-117846632 GCF_001723915.1 Gavialis gangeticus | reverse complement strand
CTCCACTTTGCAAACCTGCAGTATCTTTAGGGCTTATTTTAACCTCTTTCGAGCCATAGTGGGGGCAGCTCCCCCGGAGATAAGCCACACAGCGTGCAAGCAAGCGAGGGAACTCGCAGGGGCACTGTCGATAGGGATCCAGAGTCTAAAACGCCTAGGAACCATATTTGACTGGGCACACAGGCCAAATAAGGGGTCGTAAACGTCCTTGCAGCTAATGGGGGAGGGAGGAGAGACACGATGAAAATTAGTAAAGGTGTTAGAAAGCCCAAGGGGCTCCAGCATGCAGCAGGAGGCTTCAAATGCAAAGGCTTGGCCCAACTCTGCGCCTCGAAGGAGCATAAACGCACGAAATAACCTCCAGGAACTGAGCACGTCCCTTTTTTTTTACCGAGCTAAGGACAAATCGAAGTTTGTCTGAAGTGCAGATGTCCCCAGGCAAAGCTAGGCTGGCTTTTGCGATGGAATCGTAATTAATCTTTGCGGGGTTCTCGCTCGCCCGCTCCGCAAAGTTTGCGTTGCTTCCTCCTGGGCCCCCAAAGCTTGGATGAAACCTGGGGAAACACCCAGGGCTCAGGAGTGGAAGAGTGAGGACGTTTGCAAAGTGAGAAATAAAGCTGTGAAAAAAGAGCGAGCGAGCAAGCGAGCCATCCTCCTCCTTCACCTCCTCCTCCTCTTCCTCCTCCCCACTCAGTCTTTAGCAATATAACCCTTAAAATAGTTTAAGCAGATAATATTTCAGTAGGACTTACTTTCAGGAGCCCAGCCTATTGGTCCTCTGGACTGAACACTGGACCAGCAAAGCATGAGACCAGCAATTGCAAAGCTTTATCTCATCTGGAAAAGTGCTCACCCATTTCTGCCCCTTCCAAGCCAAACCAAGCAGTTAAAGTGTCACTTAACATTCTAGAGAATGTGAAATATATTGTACATTGTCAACTCCCCAAAACCATAAAACTAACTTTATGGACCTCACGTGACTTTTGAGAGCCAGTGAGGGGTATCTGTCTGAGGTCTGGGCGATTTTTACGATCTAACTTCTAGATAAAACCCTATCCATTTGACATCTAAATGTCATACCCACTTTTGGTATAGTTTGCTATTGGTAAAAAAAAAATATCAGGGGAAGGCGAGCAAATGGTTTTGGATCTGACAGTCCACCTCACATGCCTCTCAAAGTCACTTAAGAAGTACCTAAACAGTGGGAGATTAAGTTTGGTAAGTTTATAAGATCCAACTTTACTTGATACGAGTAAAAAAAACCTAAAGTATATTGTAAAGATGTCAGTGGCATTTTGCCAAAAGAGACTTTAGCTGAAAGATCTCGTGCCTTGTAAGAATCCCCGGATAGCAAAATTTGAAACCTTTTCCACTTTTGAAGTTGTTAAATTATCTGCAGCGAAAATGACTCTTTGTAGCCAGTCTCAGTAGTTACAGAACTGTAATCTGTTATTTACATGGTAAACCAAAGACTAGGGTATAAGAACCAGCAAACCCATTAAAGTGGGGGTGAGGGCGGAGAGGAAATTAGAAATTGGACAGCACAGAAATATATCTATATATCTCTATATGCCTCGTGTGTTTTTTTAAGCAGTAATCTATGACAGTTCATGAAATGCACATAAAGTATATTTGGGAAGCATTTGTATCATGTTATTGTAACTGAAGTTACTTCCAAAGAGCTTGTCTTGTATGATTTTGGAGAGGTGTATTATTCTTATCATGATTTGTTTTGTCCTGGCTTTTTTTAAGAGACAAAGTTTGGAAAATATGACAGGTTGCTTTTTCTCGATAGAGTGCCTTTGTTTTCCACCTCAGCAAGAGCATGATGTGAAGGGCTTCCGAGGGCTTCCAAAGTGCTACCGTAGGGGAGTGAGGACTATGTAGTGTTTCTGAAGGGGTGGTAGCACAGACGGAGCCCCATGCCAGTCCATACCTCGTGTGTTCAGCATCTACCGCGAATTAGTAGCTCAGGGGCTCGAAATGTGGTGGACAGAATGCAAAGAGGAGCCTTTATGAATAGCAGAGACGTTTATTTGACTTCCAGTAAAGCTACAAACAAATACAAAAAGCTTCTTGGCAAAATACTAACAGGCAGCTAGACATGACAGATGCCATTTTACACATAACACTGCATTCACTCTGCCCACTACAAACCGTCTATTAGTCACATCAGAAATATTTCTAGTATTTACAAACATTGGAACACTTTATTGTTGGTCCAATTTTATACATTTTTTTTAATAGTGAAGTTTACCCACGTCTAAGAACATGTCTCAGATTTAGTCTGGGACTAGAAACCATGTCCTGGAGTTTGAACTAAATCACAGACTTGACAATTTTAAGACAAAAAGATACAAGAGCTATATTTTTTTTTTTACATTTTTGTTTGTTTTTTTTTATTTTTTTCTGCTATTGTAGTGCAGGAACCCCCGATTTTAGCTCAGGCAGAGAAGTCCTCCCCCCAGAAGCTGTAAACTCAGGAAAAAAACCCAACAAATAAACAAACAACCGTATCTGTTATCCATTTTATAAATAAGTTATAACATTCAAAGGGCTCACATAAAACATGCTAGCTTTCCAGAGAGCATCAAGATAGCACTGGCACAAACATTTAGAAGAACATCAAGAGCATGGAGGAGCATCTGGAAATAAACTTTAATTAAAAAAAAATATAAAAAAAAATTAAAAACACAACATGAACTCAGTCCTGTGATAACAGTACCATACGAGTTGTTTCAAACAGCAACAACATGCCGAAAAAGGTGCCTCACTGTACAGTACTCTGAAACTTAGATAGGCTGCTGCTTTTTAAATTTGCTTTTATTATCCCCCCCTCCCCCGCTTTTTTTTTTTAGTGTTATGCTTCTTAATGTTTA
>NW_017729031.1:117842521-117843714 GCF_001723915.1 Gavialis gangeticus | reverse complement strand
CCCCTTTTTTTTTTTTTTTTTTTGATACCCCCTTTCTCTATAATTTATGGCTGGAAGGCGCTGCCCGCAGAGGCTAAACTCATGCTTTTCAGTTTATTATCTTTCTTCCACTTCATTCTCCGGTTTTGGAACCAGATTTTAATTTGCCTCTCGGAGAGACACAGAGCATGGGCGATTTCTATCCTCCTCCTGCGCGTGAGATATCTATTGAAGTGAAATTCCTTTTCCAATTCCAGCGTCTGGTAACGAGTGTACGCGGTCCTGGCCCTTTTACCGTCTGGTCCAGTCATGTCTGAATAAGACGGACAACATTTGGTTTGTGGTTTGCTTGCGTTTTCCCCCTCTTTAATATACACAAAGGCAAACGATTAACCTTCCCCTAGCAATCGCGAACCGTCAGTGGGTTATCTGGAGATAACCGCCCCCCCCACACCCCCACTCACGTGTAGATGCCCCTTTCTGTCCCTCCGAACCGGCACAGGCACTTCTACCTTCACCATTTAACACGGGAGCCTGGATCTCTAATTCCACCTATTTTGTGTGTGTGTGTGTGTCTGTGTGGTCTTTCTGTGTGTGCCACTGGCTTAATTCTTTTTTTTTTCCAAACATATATTAAGAAAACCACTGTTCCCGGTGCACTGTATCTACTCGCAATTTTTATTGGGTCATTAGCACATTGTCAAGAATACACACACCAAAATAACCATCAGAATAAGACATGTCTGGGAGACCCATCTGTGCATATATTGCCATTTTTAATGATCACTTCTCCCCGTCCTCAGCACCCGCCCCCCCACCCGTGCCCCCCCTCAAAAATATCCCCGCTGTTTTAAATTACCTTTTCTATCTCTATATTCATATCTAGATAGAGATTAAAATAGCATCACCGTTCGCGGGTTAGAAAAAGAGAGAAAGCAAGGGGGGGGGAATAAAGAGAGAAAGAGAAAGAGAAAGAAATCATCTCCAAAGACAGCTTTCTGTTTTAAAACCAGCGATCGGAGAAATAAATACGAGGCAGTAAATAGCTGGATTTCTTATCAGGAGCCCCCGTCGACTCTTCAAATAAAGCCAGGGGAAGAAAGGAAGAAAGAGGAGGGGGGTGGGGTGGGGGGAAAAGGGGTGAAAATAAAAAAAAAAAGAAGAAGTAGCTGTACCATGGCTAATATGAAGCTTCCTCATCCAAGGAAATATCT
>NW_017729031.1:117837088-117837521 GCF_001723915.1 Gavialis gangeticus | reverse complement strand
TCTGGTCCAGTCATGTCTGAATAAGACGGACAACATTTGGTTTGTGGTTTGCTTGCGTTTTCCCCCTCTTTAATATACACAAAGGCAAACGATTAACCTTCCCCTAGCAATCGCGAACCGTCAGTGGGTTATCTGGAGATAACCGCCCCCCCCACACCCCCACTCACGTGTAGATGCCCCTTTCTGTCCCTCCGAACCGGCACAGGCACTTCTACCTTCACCATTTAACACGGGAGCCTGGATCTCTAATTCCACCTATTTTGTGTGTGTGTGTGTGTCTGTGTGGTCTTTCTGTGTGTGCCACTGGCTTAATTCTTTTTTTTTTCCAAACATATATTAAGAAAACCACTGTTCCCGGTGCACTGTATCTACTCGCAATTTTTATTGGGTCATTAGCACATTGTCAAGAATACACACACCAAAATAACCATCA
>NW_017729031.1:117832409-117836347 GCF_001723915.1 Gavialis gangeticus | reverse complement strand
CCCCTCAAAAATATCCCCGCTGTTTTAAATTACCTTTTCTATCTCTATATTCATATCTAGATAGAGATTAAAATAGCATCACCGTTCGCGGGTTAGAAAAAGAGAGAAAGCAAGGGGGGGGGAATAAAGAGAGAAAGAGAAAGAGAAAGAAATCATCTCCAAAGACAGCTTTCTGTTTTAAAACCAGCGATCGGAGAAATAAATACGAGGCAGTAAATAGCTGGATTTCTTATCAGGAGCCCCCGTCGACTCTTCAAATAAAGCCAGGGGAAGAAAGGAAGAAAGAGGAGGGGGGTGGGGTGGGGGGAAAAGGGGTGAAAATAAAAAAAAAAAGAAGAAGTAGCTGTACCATGGCTAATATGAAGCTTCCTCATCCAAGGAAATATCTGTGGTGTTTGCCCTTCTGTTGCTGCTGTGGAGGTAGCGATGGGTTCTGTCTGTGTCCTGGGAATGCTGCTGTTTATTTGAGTGCCCTCTTCGGGTCCAGAGGACGCGCTGGTCTCGTCTATTTCTGTGAAATTTGTGTTAGCGCTAGCAGAAGTAGCCTGGTCGGAGGGGGACGGGGCAGATTTGCCTCCATGGCTCTCGCTGTTGGCGCACGGAAGGGGCTCGGGAGAGGACAAGGAGCAGCTAGACGCTTGCCTAAACCTGCTCTCCTGAGCTGGTGAAGGGAAGCCGCGGGAGCTTTCCCCCACAGCCCCAAAGTGGCTAGAAGAGGCTGAGCGGTTGATGCTAAGGTCCATCCCATTGTAGTTGTAGCCATACGAGCTGGAATGCATGGTGCTTGAATCTCTGTAAGAACCGTTCATAGAACTGCTGGTCCCATAATTTAGCAACTGATAGTCGGGGCCATTTGGATAGCGCCCTGAGAACGAGTTTACAAAGTAAGAGCTCATTTGGGTTATTTTGGAGGGCTTGATTTGTGGCTCGTGGTCGTTATAACCCTGTGCTTGACGATTTATGATGTATTAATGAATTATAGCAATGCACTGTACTTCGTTTTTGCTATGTATGCGGCCAAATATGGGGGGTGGGGGGGCGTTTGGGAATCACGTGCTTTTGTTGACCAGTCGTAAATTCTCACTGATGACCTCAAGAGGTAATTCATGCTCTATGGTTACAAATAATGACGATCTGAGAATCGTTAGGCCCAAGTCAATGCAAGGCTTCCAAAAAAAAAAAAAATCCATAAGACAGAGATTGTTCCTTGTTGGCGGAGCGCGCCACCTACTGGGGGTAGGGGGGATCGGCAGGCGTGGAGGTTGCTTCCTCAGCCTTTTTTTTTTTTGGAAGTCATTTAGTGACAATTTGCACTTTTAGCATGAGGGTCCTTAGGTTGCAAAGAAATCAATAAAATATTGCCAATCTGGACATAGGAGGACAGATTTGTGTGCATGTGTGGGGTGGGGGGCTTGCTTGTTTAAATTTTATTTTGCAACTATCTTGTCCCTTCCAGCTCAGAGCCCTTCTCAGTTGTGTGCGCGCGGGTCTGTGCTTCCCCAGCTTGTTATCTTTATTCATCTATTCCCCCTCTTTTATTGTCATGACATTCTAGGTAGGGGGTGAGGGTAAGGCGGGGGGGGGAAGGAATGGCCTTTAGGACTGGTGGGTCTGTGTCTTAATATCTGAGAAAAAAGAGCGAGAGGGGGGCAAGCCAGATGTGCTTTATTTATTCAATTCATTTATTTTCATTGGCACAATGAAAGTTTGGCTTTCTCCACATTCTGATCATATTATCAGATATACAGTAACACCTTGTGCTCCTGGCTGGGTGGGGGAGGGGGTGTCAAAAATGCAGAGGGGCTGAAGGGGGAAGCTGTCGAAACTGGTTGACAGGGCTGCATTTGAGTCTCGCTCCTGCATGCCTTTTCCTTCCTCTTTAAATAAAGCATTGTGCTGTGTTGTTTGTTTCTTTTCTATCACTGCAAAACTGCAAGAAATATTTGGGAGTAAGGCAACCTTGCCATTTAACCAACGTAGGGGAAGAAGACTGCTTTGTGCAGCGTTGCTAAATCGTTTCTTCTTCTTCTCCTCCTTCTCCTTCTCCTTCTTCTTCTTCTTCTTCTCCTTCTTCTCCTTCTTCTTCTTCTTCTCCTTCTTCTTCTTCTTCTTCCCAAGGCACTTTAGGAATTTCATATGCTCGTCTGCAACTCATTGGAAATTATGCGCCATATTGAAAGTGACATATAATTATAATAATTACGGGCAATGAAAAGAGTAGCAATAATAGTAAATGTCCTACAGCTGTGGAGCTTTTGCATGAATTGATTTTAAAAGTGACTGACATTAAAACAGCTCGTGACAGGAGGGAGTGCATTCGCACCTAGGTAGATTTCGGTGGGGAGGTAGGGAGAGGAGATGAGGTAAAGGTGAGGTAAAGTTATTATATATATATTCTCCCGTGAAGGGCTAGCAAATATTATCAGAATGGAGCTGAGCAAAGCTTCTGCCTTTAATCTGCCGATCAGAGAAGAAAGAACCCACTTCCTTTCGTTTAATACAAAATTTAAAAAAATCAAAGAGAATTTCCCTTCAGGCTGATATAATTTGCCCCTAGGCTTCTTAGTACAGATCATAAACCTGCCCCGTCCCACTCAAGGAGAGTCGGTACTTAAAAAGAGCCAGTTGTAAGACTCTCAGCTAAAGAATTCCTATTTCAAAGGCTCGAGCTAGCTTTAGCTGACTCTGTCTTTATGTTTTGCTTAAAGAAGTCCCATAATCTGGTAGGGAAAAAGTTAGAAGGTATTGGATTCAACCGTGGGGGTGGGGGGGGGCGGGGAATCAAACACTAAAAATAAAAACAGCCCAAAGCCTGAAATCAGCCCGACCTCTCTCTCTCTCTGATTTTGGAAAATGAAATAAGGGAACAGATGTTTGAAAGATGCTAGACAAATGTTAGGTATCTTTGGTGGATAGATGAGAGCATATTTTTTGCCTGTTTCCTTGATTTATTATGTATATGGAGAGCTTTTCGTCATAACTCTTTGTACTGTAACAATAAAAAAGAGCGATATTGAAGCAGAATGTCAGCGAGGAGATACTGTCGGTGAAAGGTCTTGCATTTAAGATTAGACAAAAAGGGGGAAAACCAGATTTATCTCCCAACTGTAACTTCCGTGTGCTTAGAGTTGCCTGTCCTTGCAGATTAGAAGCCAGTGTCACACACAGCGAACTACATTGCTTTTGCTTCCCAGCCCGGAGACTCCCAGGGCTGGCATATTTCCATAGAAAGAGGGAGAGAAAATAACACCAATGTGGTGGGGCATGAGATTGAATATTTGTTTTTATTAGAATATTCCATGTACATACCTAAGACAAACTACAAACACAACACGTACAAAAAATTAATAAAATAGAACTTTTTTTTTGTTGTTGCTTTTGCATTCTTTTAGGTAGTACTCGTTCCTTCAGTAGGGTTTTCTCTCTTTTAAAAAAAAAAAGAAAGAAACTAATTACAAAGACCCCAGGGCTTGATTAATTTACCAAAAGAAAAAAAAATCTGTAAGTCAATCGTGCATGAAACATTTTTACAAAATTAAGACAATAAACACCAAAAATGACATATATTGCATCACCTCCATTAAATACAAGAGTTAGCAGTTACTAACAGGGACACCAAAGGGGAGAAACACAGGTAAGAGTCTTTTTTTTTTTTTTTTGGAAGGAGGAATAGAAAGGAAGGGGGGGGGAAACTCAGCTAAGAAGCCTCATTGTGACAGATTATTGAAACAGGAGTCCCAGGGCTCACAATCTTCCAACTGTCTCCGCTATTTTACAGTTCAGCTCTGTCCCCTCCACCTTCCCTGATCTTCTCTCTTTCTCTCTCTCCTTCTTTCTCTCTCCCTCTCTCCCTCACCATGTGGGTCTCAATCTGCACCCCCACACCCCTTCCCCCTCACAGACTTACATGCAGGAGGCTGCTCTCCACGCTGCCAGGC
>NW_017729031.1:117826707-117827409 GCF_001723915.1 Gavialis gangeticus | reverse complement strand
CTTTCACTCCGTCGCTTTCTCCTCCTCCTCCTCCGCGCTCAGCTGCGAAGAGTTGAGCAGTTTGTTCTCTTTTTTCCATTTCATCCTCCGGTTCTGGAACCAGATTTTGATCTGTCGTTCTGTCAGGCAAAGTGCGTGTGCGATTTCGATCCGGCGGCGCCTGGTCAAGTAGCGGTTGAAGTGAAACTCCTTCTCCAGCTCCAGGGTCTGGTAGCGGGTGTAGGTCTGCCGGCCTCTTCTGCCGCTGGGCCCGAAGGATGAACCTGTTACACAGGGAAAGGTTGGCGGGTTTGGGGCGGGGGGGAAAGAAAACACAGGCGTTTATTGGAGTGGGAGATATGCATAACAATGCCAGGGATCTGGCCGCTTAGCCCTCAGCTCAGGGGTATGGGCAGGGAAAGGGGTGCGGGTGCTTTGGACTTCCTCAGCTCTCCCTTTCCTTCTAACGAGAGGGGAAAGAAATGCTCCGGCGACATGAGAATGCCCCTTTGCAAAGCAAAAGCTCCACAGTGACTAGCTGGCCTGGGAAAGAGCCCTCTGCATTGCTGCAATGCTCTCCCTGCTGCTCTGCTCTAAGGCAAACACAACCCCTGAAGGGTTAATGCAGAAGTTGCCTGATATTCCAGTGCGCTGCTCCGAGGAGATTGCTACTGTCGCTTATTGCATTATGGAAAATCGCAAGGTGCCCCCCTCCACCCCCAA
>NW_017729031.1:117821122-117821707 GCF_001723915.1 Gavialis gangeticus | reverse complement strand
TAATACAGCTGAGCATTTAAGCAATAATGAAGTGTATCGATCTAGGCAAACTCTGTGCATTAAAGAGGATACAACACTTTATGTCCCTGCACTAATGGACATCAATTTGGAACTTAAAAGGCAAGAAATAATGCATCTAAACATGGTGAAGGGGAGTAGGGGAGAGATGGTGGAGGGGGTAGGGGCGAGTGCCCCGTACATATGTGTGCATTTATTTATTTATTTCTGTATTTATTTACTTTTTTGTTGGAAGAGATGGCACTTAAACAAGCCATACATCACAGGGAAGAATTCCTCCTCAGGCAGACTTTTCATTATGTGTGAGTTGCATTAAAAATGTAGCCCTCTCCTTTCAAATATTTAAACACTTTTATATTACTGAACCCCCTTCCGGCTAGCTAGCAAGCAAGATAGATGTGTGTGTGTGTGTGTGTGCGCGTGTGCGCGCGTGCTTGCGTGTGCGCGCGCTCGTGTGTGTGTGTAAAGTCATCCGGATCTGATTGTGAAGAGATCTCTCCCTCACTCTCTCTCTTAACACCGAGAGAGAGAGAGAGAGAGAGAGAGAGAGAGAGAGAGAGAGAGAGA
>NW_017729031.1:117816230-117820943 GCF_001723915.1 Gavialis gangeticus | reverse complement strand
GCATGGGTAGATACGGCCCAAAGTTGGGCGTTTTATTTCTGGTTAAAGATCTAGTGAAAGAGTTGGGGGAAAGGAAGAGAGAAGAGAAGGTGGTGGTGGGGGGTGGGATAAAGACTCGGGCAGCATAAAGTTTTAGTGTGTGTGTGTGTGTGTGTGTGTGTGTGTCAGAAGCAACTTTACTGAGTCTCGCGCGTTGCTTGCCTGGTCCTCTGGAAGTTAGTGTCCTGTTCAGCTTTTCCTGATTGTGTGTGTGTGCGCGCGCGTGTGTGTGCGTGCGTGTGTGTGTGTGTGCAAATATGAAAAGGGGGAGGAGAAATTAAAAAGAGAGAGAGAGAAGAGTAACTCACTGTTGCAGGAGTTCATCCTCTGCATCCAGGGGTAGACTGGCGTGGAGCACTTCTGTTCCTCACTCTCCCCGAACACATTTTTGCTCTGAGCGCAGTCTGACTTCCGCTGATCCTGGCCAAACTGCCCCTGGTCCTCCAGGCTGGAGATGGCACAGGCAGGGTCCTTCTCCCTGTAAAAACCAGCTGTCCCATAGTCACAGGCTGTGGTCCGGCTGTAAGCTCCGTTAGCTTGCTGGTAATAAGAAGAGGAGGGATAGCCCTTCTCCTGGACTCCAGTAGCTCCATAGGTAGCGGGGTAGTGTCTTAAAGGATCCGCATATCCTGAGGAATATAACGGGATCTGTCCCAAGAAGGGCTCCTGCCCAGCGGCCAGGCTCACCGGGAAGGTAGAGTTGACAAAATAAGAACTCATTGGGAGGAGGCAGCCGTCCTTCCCTGGCGTTATGATTTGTTGTGTTTTATAGTCCAAGTGGTTTAGCTATTAGTAGTATATCGGAGATTGGGTTTTAGCTGAAGGGGGATGGCTGGGTGCCAGTGAAGGGACACAAGGAAATAGAACCATCTGATCATGGACTGACCAATAGCAGGAGCCTGAGATTGCAAAATAGCACCCATGAGGGGCTTGGATTCCACGAGGGACCCCAGAACAAACCAGCCGGCCCCTTTTTTTTCCTCCCTTTTAAACAACAGAAATGCACCCCCTTAACCAAACACATATCCGCAAAAAATAAATCCCGGAACGGCTGGCGCTTTCATACATACATACATACATATATATGTATGTATATAATATATATATAGAGAGAAGCGAATATGTATATAAGCCACACACCCTCCCACACACACACACACCCACACACGCAGAGAGCAATATAGATATATATGTAAATATCCTGTGTGGGCGGGAAAAAAGAAAGTTAATCCTCTCTGTTCCGACAAAGTTTAACCCCTGGCGCCTGCCAATGATCTATAACAGATCGGGGGACATTTTTGGGATTTGTAAAGAAACTTTTATTTCTTTATGTGTGTAATGAATGCCTGAGGGGAGTGGATCTCATCTGTTTCCTTTGCTTAGGGTTAGGGTGGGAGGTTCGGCGCGCGCGGGTGTGTGTTGGGGGAGAGTTAATTTTGGTCATTTATTTTTCATATTTATCTAATTAGCATAGATTGGCAGAGAGCGTGTTTCCTTTGAAAGTAGCACGCGCCCGCCTCCTCAGATTCTCCGCTTTTCATTTATTCTGTACAAGAGTTGCAAGGCTGGGAGATGAATGGGAATCGAAGTAGCCCGATTATCCCGGGCTAAATAGTCCGCTAGCTCCAGATCTGTGCACCGAATTGTGCCCTCTTGCGTTTTAGGCTTAATACCAAATCCATGCCCGGCCCTTCCTAGTTAAAGGCTGCGCTGAGTTGCGGTCAAGAGCTGTCCTTTATTGATTGTCACCGATGAAGAATTTTTTTTTTTTTTTTAAAGCAGGGGACGCTCTTGTTTGGTGGGTCTATTGCCTGTAAAGTGAGGCACGATCCCGCTTTTATCTTTGATCATGCTTTCCATCGAGGTCGGTCCCCACGACTGGAACATCTCTTCATGGACGGTAATGAGGAATCAAGTGAAGTGCCTTGCAGAAGGCAAGCGAAAGTCGCTGTCATTCTGCAAGTGGGGGGAAAGCCCCCCTGAGCGGAGCGGGCTCTGGGATCCGTGGCTCTAAGGTTCGCTTTTCTTCATTAGCAGTAGGTGGGGTTCGCAGTGGCTATTGCACTGCTCTTCAGATCTCTGTGCACTAGAGGTATACGTGGATTTTAATATGTTGCCCTACCTCTGGGGCTGTGGAAATGTAAGCCTGCTCTACAGAAACTTACTAAACAATTAAATGAAACATTGATCGGTTTGAGTTGCAGGAACTCCTTCCTTCCTTCTCTCTATTCTGTTCTATTCTATTCTATGCAAAGAAAGTAACTCGACTTCTAATAAAGACTCCCATAGACTTGATTGGGTCTGCTCCTACTCTAGAATTACACATAATTACATGGTCACTGCAGAACTCTCCCTGACAGGGGTTAAGTACGTCTGAAACTGGTATCTTATTACGAGCTAATTTATTTTAAACATCGTGTTTACAGCAGCAAAGCCAAGATTGTTTCATGCCACCGCTGCAACGAGCCGTCGACTGACCGTAATCCTTATAATTCAAGGAAACAACATGTAAAGGAAGTAGTTGTTCGCCCTCCCCTTTTCTGACTGGTAGCTATTATATTTGTTCTTGCAGACTTTTCCTTTGTGCATGGAGTGGACCCAAATCTACGTAGGTCTGCGTTATTGACATGAAAAAGAGGGGGAATATGGGATTAAAAGAGAAAGTTGACTGTCTATTGAAGGGGGGGGGGGTGAGAGGAGGGGAAGAGAGAAAGAGAGTGAGAGGAATACATTAAGCAGCCTGAAGTTGGCTGCTTCGCAGGAGCCAAAGAGCTCAGACATTTGATTAGAAAGTTGTGCAATATTTGTGTAAGAGTAAAAAAAAAACCTAGAAAACCTGCAAGGACTCGCGCCGCATGCAGATTTTGGGTGAGAAGTTTGAATGCCTGATATAATGAAACGAGTGAGTAACAGACACATTGTGATCATGCAACAAAAACCCTAGGTTTTTTTCCCCCCCCTGTAATGCTTTCTGAGTGAGGAGTCTTGTTGTGGAAGTAAAAGCCCCTGGAAATAAGGGTAAAGATGTGTTTTCCCAAAACGCGGGGATGCAGTGCTTATAAGAAATACAGCTCCTTCCAGAGCGGTGTTGGCAAAGCCTGACTTTTCGCAGCGTTGGGCTGTGGTCACTTTGACCTTTTTATTTTTATTGGCAGGAACAAAAATAAAATTCACTAACTGCAACTGGCCTCTCGCTATTTGCTTATTGCTGCTGTTTGAGACTGTCTGGGAGTGAGGCTGGAGCCCTCTGGGTTTGCAAAGGTGGCTCCACTTAAGTCTAGAGATATTTATGGGGGGAAGGATAAAGGGGAGAAAATTGGGTGAAAACATATTGATCTTTGACTCCGCTTTGGTGGCGGGAAATATGGTTCTTCAAATGTCCCTCATCATTAGATTGAGAAGGACAATAGCATTTGTTTACCAGTTACAAGCTGTTTGTTTGCAGCAGATACTCAGAAACGCATCCGATGACAGGGAGCTGTGTGCCTGACAGAAAACTGATCACTGCTATTATGTTAATAGCTATTTTTAAAAAGTTCCCTTAAATCCCCCCTCCCTCCATCCCGACACCTCCACCCTTTCTCTGTCCTGGGTTACTGGCTAAATTTTGAAGGTAAATCACTGGGGGAGGGAGGGTGAAAAGGTTTGGTCTCTTTATGTCTTTAAAGGCAGCCAGGCATGAGTAGCGACAAATCTAAACCTCACGGGCGCTGATACAGCTTGCAGTGTCTATGCCCTGAACTATGTGGTCTCCGACCATATTTCTTGGGATATTCCCATTGATTTCTGGGCCGCATTTGCTTACAAAATAATCCCAGGGTTTATTAAAAAGCAAACCGTTAAGTGGTGTAGTGGCTAGACAGCAGGAGGAGGGAGAAAAGTGTTTCATTTAAAAGAGAATCCTTCTCCCACCCCCTCCCTCCTCCGGTTCCTGCTGATTGACATAATTCTGTTGGCAGGGTATAAATAAAGAGAAAAGAGACGTATTTACAATATGTACATTCGGGTTGGGAGAAGGCTGTATTTTTTTTTGGTCGCACATTGCTCACTCCTGCTCTCCAACTCTACAAAGCAGATAAATTAGGAGATTAAAACAACCCCGAAATATTTCCGAAGCCAAACAGATCAGAGCCCTGCTGGTGGAAAAGCTAAACCGATTAAGAACGTTGTGGAAAGTTAAGTGTAGTTGGTTCCAATAAAAAGGGCTTTTTCATGTGGGCTTGCAATTCGCCAGGCTTCTGAAGTGAAATCTCTGCGGGATCTTCCCAATCAAGCGACTTATTGCAGTCATAAAGTCCAACGAACACTAAGAAAACACTTGAAAAGCTTCTTTACTGTATTTAGGCATATAAAGCTATTACCAGTGGAGAAGATCGTCTGCAATATAAATAGCCACTCAAATTGATATTAGAAACACGGCATAAGTCATGTTTTCCGCCACAATGTTGGCACATTTCAAACAATGACCCCTCAAGGTGTAAAAAAATATTCTTTCTCCATCAGCACATAACCATTTGAAACTTAATTTCCAGCAATTTAAGTTTAATTTACCTGACTTCCCGTGCAGTGTATAATAACCTTTTTAATGGGATCTTTGAAAAGGAGCAATAATAATCTACCATTGTTCCATTAAAGAGTGCAGCTAATAATTAACAAAAAAAAAAAAAAAAAAAA
>NW_017729031.1:117808600-117811230 GCF_001723915.1 Gavialis gangeticus | reverse complement strand
AAAAAAAAAAAAAAAAAAAAAAGCGAGAAAGGGGTTGGGGGCAGGAGATTGGGGTGGTAAAAATGTATCTATATTACCTTATTTCCGCTAAAGGAAAGCAATCTGGCTAGGAGAACTGAAAATAAGCAATCAGAGAGGGAGAGGGAAATATCAAAGCCCGGAGCATGCAGGTTGAATGGAGAAGGCGATGGGGTGTTAGGAGTTACAAAATGGAACAAGTTAATCACGGCTGTTGCTAGCCAAAAGCAGAAACTTTTTTTTTTAGCATAGTCTCTCGGCATCTCACTTTCTTATAGGAGAATGTCATTGGTCTAGACGTAAACAGTTGCCAGGAAACTGTGGGGCAGTAGAAGAAAACGGTAGAGAGAGAGAGAGAGAGAGAGAAATCTTTTAAAAATAACAGACTTGCATTGTCCCTTTAAAGCTACTGTAACTTAAAAGGGAGTCGTCGTCTGCCTTTCCTCTCTGCTCCCCTCCCCAGCAACCGCCTCGCCGTTGTGTACACGAATTGACATATCTTCTCCAGACCCCTCCAAAATGATCACTCCGAGCCGTAAATAAAGATTCCTTCGTGTTATGATTAACTGCCTTAAATTTTCATCTCACGTAATTACTTATTGCATCGTACAAGACTCCTGGCCCGATTCACTCTTAGGAAACAACCAGCTTGCTTTTTTCTTGTAGTCCGTGTAGTTCTACGGGACTTGGACAGACAGACAGGTAGGCAGGCAGATAGCACTCCCTCCAGATTTATGTGTACATAATCAGATACATATATATCTTAAAATTCACACCATTGCAGCAGGCCTCAGCGTGGAAATGTCTTTGAGATGAGGTTCATGGATGAATGAGAGTTTCCCTCCCCTGCCCGTTTTGCTCCTTGTCCACGACATACAAAACCGTGCAACCCACGAATAATCAGTGACTTGAAAAATAAAAGCGGAAAACCAAAATCCTAGACTTGTGCACGAGTTTCAGGGGATATTAATCACCGCAAACCCTTTAAATCCACTGAAGTTTTCTCGCATCAGACGGTAGATGGCAGCAAATAGTATGGAATGGAGCTGAGTAACATATAATGGGGCGAGACATAAAGAGAAATAGACCTTTCCGTTTTGAAAAATAAACAACTAGGTGATGTTTAAAACATAGGAATTCCTTAATTAGCAACTTATCTATGTTCTCGCGAAAACATTTAGATTTCCTAGACAATCAAACATTAAATGGTGCCCGGGTTAAAGTGATTAAAAAGACTTACTTGCTATGACATTTATCTTTTGGGTTCTACAAGTGGTTTGGCACAGGAGATCTTACAGCATCAACACAAATACATTTAGGAATAGGGACACTGAAATGAAGAACAGCATCATTTCCGCACCCCCCCCCTTCAAGAACAGCCACAGATCCTCCAAACACCAATAGCCTTCCAAGAAGGGGGACAAAAGGGAAGAAACTTCAAACCAGCATTAAATGCTATGTTATATATGACAGTATAACAGCCCCAGAAAGAAATATCTTTTAGAAATGAATCTCTGTTTATTATTTCCATCCTGGCTATAATTTATTCTGGACCACAAAATAGGGAGAGTCAAGCGAGCCGATATAGATCATCCTGTTATAAAAATTTTAATGGTTAACTAACGGAGATGTTTGTTTTTGAATCAATCTCTTTTTACATGCACAAGCCTCAGACAGCAGGTTATTTACAAAGCACCAGGGAACCAGAGCAGCGTGCCCATTTTTTTAAGTGCTGAGATCTAGAAGGTGTGTGTGCGGGGAAAATAGCCACCTTCGAAATGACGTGCATTTCTGGACTACTATTTTCTTAAAATCAAAGCAAGTCTTTCGGGTAGCTGAGGAGCTATGCAACCGGAAGGAACCGAAGAGACATGATTTCTCATAATCCGGTGGCCAGTTTGGGGGAAAGGAAGATGGGAAGGCGGTTTTAAATAATAATCCGTAGACAGGTATTAGAAGCCCTGCAGCACGCGATTCAAGGCAAACCCGCTTCATTTCATCACAACGTCATCTTGCACTGGGGAGTTTCACTGAAGGTGGGGAAATGGGGTGGAGGGGGGGAGAGAAAATTTCTCCTTGTAGCGCTGCAGCTCTTTGTTGCTTTTATTCGGGTTATTCTGATGATATTATTTTCTAATTTCCAGACCCTTATTCACCAGGAGTGCAGTGAACTGCCCCCTTCGAAGAAACCACCCACATCAGGACGACCCTGGAGAGCACCACAAAACCCAACTGGCTTCCAAATTACTGGGCTCGCCTGGAGACAGGCGAACTGGCGAGATAATACTGCTAGGGAGGGAAAATAAAGCACGACAACAATCCACACAGGGCTTGGTATCTTTTTTTTAAAGCAGTCTCTAAAAGCTACCATCACCGAGGTGCTCCATTATGCTTGATTCCAACCCAGACATCTACTCTAGCCAGGTGACTTGACTGACTTACAGATACAGATCTTCTGTATCTTATTTTCTCCCTTTCTTCCTCTCTTGCTCCCTCTTCCTATTCCCATGCACTTTCTAGAGAAAAATCTCACGTAAATAGGTTCTTTCTTTAGCCTTATCTCCCAACCTCCCTGAGAGTTTTCCCTTTCTCTTCCTTCTTTCCCCCCTCCC
>NW_017729031.1:117803268-117803600 GCF_001723915.1 Gavialis gangeticus | reverse complement strand
GAAAAAAAACATAGATTGTTCCCTTACCTTTTGACGTCCATTTCTGTGGTATAAAAGGGAAAAAACACACACACAGAAAAAAAGAAGCAATAGCGTTTGTTTATCTGTTAGCTGACAAATATTGTCCCAACCTGATAGCCGTCGATTGCCTCTCTGACTTGTGATAGCTTCTTGCATTTCTGTCATTTGCATAGAAAATGGAGTAACTTCCCTCTTTGAAAAATGATATCAGCCTCCACTCGGCACAGAATCTCCACTTCCCCTCCATTACTACTGAGATTCCAAATCAGCAGGCAAATTAACACAGGAATTAAAAAAAAAAAAAAGAATAA
>NW_017729031.1:117799185-117802807 GCF_001723915.1 Gavialis gangeticus | reverse complement strand
AAAAAAAAAAAAAGAATAATAATGATGATATTATGTAACTCTGCCTTTGTGTGCGTGGGTGTGTGTGGATGTGGGTAAGTGCGTTTTCCCCCCCCCCCACCCCCTTTTTAGCCCTATCGAGCTTATACACGAAAGTAAAAAAATGTAAAGAGGCGAGAGCCCTATAGAGGACACTGATCCGACCCAAGGTGCAGCGGCCAAAAGAATGGTGCAATATAACCACATGGGAAATCATAAAAAGTTCATGTTCACGGTTAGCAGTCCACATGACCGGCTCTGGCCAATCCCAGAACCCAGCCACTCATAAAGTTCTATCACAAAGTTGTAAATTTTCATAAAACAACAAGGAATTTATTGCATTTCTTCATGACTGCTTTAACAGCAGTCTTTTTCTTAGCCGCCATCTTTTTTTAAAACAAAAATAAAAGAATATGCAAAGGGTTTTTTTGGGTTGTTTTTTTTTTTTGTTCCTGGGTGGGGGTTTGATGGAAATGACTGACTCGCACCTTGCACATTAGATTAGAAAAAAATAATGCCGCCCCACCCCCGCTTTTAAAGGATCAGCTCTGTCAAAGCAATGGGTTTATTTTATTTAAATGTGTCATTATGAATCCTTGAGCTGGAATAGAAAATTAGCAGCCGCCTGCGCTGGAGAAACCCAGAAATAGATCGAGATAAATAGAGATATTGAGGCGGAAATGCGGTCTGTATCTGTAGCATAATCTAAACCTGCGTATTTTTGCCTCGCTTCGTATTTATGGTGGTTCTTGGAGGGAGGGAGGTTGGGGGAACCCACATACACCACACACACGCGTTGTTAATGGCAATTTGTCTGATTTTCTTTGATTTTCAGTGATTCTAAGTTGTACCGCTATCTGATTTTTGCGTGGGTAACATTCACCAGCCAGATTTGGTCTTGCGCCGATAAGGTTGGATCCAACAGATTTGGCATAACAAAGGTGTGCTTTTACAAAAAAAAAACAGATTAAATTCGGAGGCGCCATTCACTGCAGAGGTACCTGCCTCAGGGGGATAAAAATATTTCCGCAGAAATAGGGCTTTTCTGGTACCCAGTTCCCGCTAGGGGAAAATAACCCAGGGGATTTGAGAAAGGGGATGGAACATGCAGTTTCCCCCCTGTTTTAGCTTCTCCCCAAGTCGGATCTTCATGGGAAACAAGCCCCATCCTATCTGATCCGCCTAATAATTGCTGTACTATAAATGATGATTATTTTTTAAAAAATAATGCGTCGCATTATTTTCTCCGCATCCTTTTCTGTTCCTATTAAAGGTATCCTACGCTTCTATGATTACATGGAAATCGTGTGTTGGCGGGGGGTGAAATAAAAGGAAGATATTTCATTAAAGATTTCAGCTTCAGCGGCGATGGGATGGAGTATGAAGGGAAAGAAGGGCAGAAAGAAAGAGCGCTTTTTTGCCATTGCACCTAACTGGGAGTTGCGGCGTATTTCCTATTCTTATTACACCACTTTTATACAGCGCGGCCTTTACTCAGGCCCCGCTGGAAGAATGAGGGATTTTATTGAGCACTGGGAATGTAAATAAACAATTAAGTAAAGAAAAAGAAAAAAGAAAAAAAAGAAAAGACAGAGAGAGAGAGAGGAAGAGAGAGAGCGAGCGAGAGAGAGCGGGTTCCTCAGCAAGTGCTTTTAAACCCGTTCCCATTGTTTTGCATTGCTGATGTTTCTTTCCCTGCGTTTAATTGCTTTAATTTATTTTATGTGTGCTTTGATGTTAAACATTATTTGGCGCTAATGAAATAGTTACAGTCCACAGTAAAGTAACTGAAGGGAGGAAAAAGACGTGTGTGTGGGAGGGAGGAGACCCCCAAACCCCAAAGCCGCAGCAAACGATCTCGGTTCCTTGGGAAAGGGTGAAATCAGTCCGTAGGACGAAAAAAATAAAGAATATTTTGATTCTTGCCTCTTTTCAAGGCCTCTTTCTCACCCTCCCTCTTTCCGCAGGAGCCACCGGGTTGATGCTTAGGGAAAGAGAATTCTTCCGGTTTTCACCACCGGCCATTACCTTTTTCTCCTGCTATGAGTTTTATTTCGCCTACAGCTTTGGAGTGCTCTGGAGAGGGGATACGGTCACGTTAGACACAGCGGGTCCGCAGGGGTAACCAGAAGACGGAGGGTAAGAGGAGCCGAGACAGGGATTCCTTTATATGTTCTTAGCCAGAAATGACCCGCCCATGATGTGTGTTATCATGTTTATCATTATTATTTTAATAACAGGAGTGCAATAAAGCGAACGCAGCGTTAGAGTATTGATCAATTTGTTTGTTTTTTTATTTCGAAGAATAATCGTCACAGACCAGGAAAAAAAAAAAACCAAACCAAATCAAACCCCCAAAGAAACTCCTCGCCATTAAATAATTTGCTACCTTGATATACATCGCTTTACGCTGCACAATATTAATTCATCTTTTTTTCTAGTGACTGGAACAAGGGAGTGGTCCAGGTGAAAATATACACAGACAAAACAGCCTAGCAACGAGAAAAGAACCACGGAGGTTACGAAGAACAAGGCGCCAGGATAATTCATAGTATATACAGAGCACTAGAGACGCTATGTATAATTTCCCTTCAGACTCTCAGATCACATTTTCTAGTGAAAGGTGCTAACACGACCACGTTATTTCATACCAAAAAAGCACACGAGGATATACAAACAGGGAGATTTACAAATACTGGTACTATATGAAGACCCACATAGAAAAATGTATCTAGTCTGACTCTAAAGCCACATTGAATAGGCAGATAGTATCATCCATTCTATTGTACAAAACGAAACAAAACAAGACTTTAATATAGGTAGTATTTTTTTCAGTGTCAGGAAACAGAAAGTCTCATCCCTAGGTTTTTATGCTGCATTTATTATTTATTTTAATATATAGTCTTTTCTGCTCCATGATGTTTAGTTTCCTGGATTAACTTTCCGGACTAAAGTCCTCTATTCCTTTTCTTTCTTTTTTTCTTTCTGGGTTTTGTGATGGTGCCTGGGATTGTGGGCTTAGCCATGGGGGTCTGGCGGTGCAATTTGGGGGCGAGGCTGGGTGGGGAAGCCACTGGGAGGCTCTGGGGTAGTGGGTGCGGTGGGGCAGGGCTGGGTGGGGCAGCACTTGGGGGGGCTGCAGCAACTGGTGGAGGATAGGGCCAGGAGGCAGCAGTTGGGGGGGGGCATGTGGGCCTTACTGTGGGGGCAGTAGCCCCTGCGGGGGCCATTTAGTCGCCATTGGGGGGCGTACCCCTTGTGTGGGGGCTGAATTCTTTGTTAGGGGAATAAACCCCTTGTTTGGGGGCTGAACCCTGTTGGGGGGGCAAACCCCTTGTTTGGGGGCTGTACCTCTTGTTTGGGGGTTGAGCCCCATATTGGGGGGGCCCTGTTGGGGGACCAAACCCCTTGTATGGCAGCTGTACCTTTGTTTGGGGGCCGGACCCCCTGTTGGGGAGCCAAACCCCTTGTGTAGGGGCCATTTCCTTGTGGGAGTGCAGCAAAACATGTATTCATTAATACGTGTTTCATGAATTCGAGTTCACTTTATTATTATGATAAAATACTTGCTTTACCACTGTAGATATATCAATAAAACATTGTC
>NW_017729031.1:117794184-117799174 GCF_001723915.1 Gavialis gangeticus | reverse complement strand
CTAAAGTCCTCTATTCCTTTTCTTTCTTTTTTTCTTTCTTTTTATTTTTTTTAATTTATTTATTTATTTATTTATTTATTTGCTTCCCCAGCCCACCCCCCAATCTCTCTCTTTCACTCTTCCTCATCGTCCTCCGCGTCTGGCTTTTCCTGGCTATTTGAACCAGGGCAGGCGGTTTTATTTTCTTTTTTCCACTTCATGCGTCTATTCTGAAACCAGATTTTGATCTGTCTCTCTGTCAGGCACAAGGCATGGGCGATTTCGATGCGTCTCCTCCGCGTCAAGTAGCGGTTATAGTGGAATTCTTTCTCCAGCTCCAGGGTCTGGTACCTGGTGTAGGTCTGCCGGCCCCGCTTTCTGTCGGTCCCTGTGAAACAATACAGGAGAAGTCAATGAACTCTTGGGCGGGTGAGATTCCAGAGACTGAGACATTCATATACATATACATATACATATACATATACATATACATATACATATACATATACATGTATGTATGTATATGTGCATATATGTATATATACGTGTATACACACACACATGCTCATATATACATACACATGAATGTGTGTGTGTATACATATATATGTATACACACACACAAACACATACACATGCTCACGCACACACGTGTATATAGATACACACACATAGGTATTAACTAGCCCTCGTCATAACGCAACTACTTCAGGCACGAAGACTTTCATCCTCAACTGCAGCCGATAGCCCAAACTGCAGTGAGCTCCGACAATTTAACCAGCTAAGGATTCGACCTTCCTTCACCCCCTCTCATTTTGCAAGATTATTTCCTTCTCCCTTCCTGCCTCCGAACCGGCACTTCTCTAATTGTTTTCAATCTGGTCATGGGGGGTGTGGATGGAGGGAAAGCGTGTCCTTATTTTATCTGTTCGGCTAGAGGAGTGGAGAGGGGACTTCAGAAACTTCTCTATTACTTTAATATCAACCAGATGCTTTCCTCTTTTTTTTTCTTCCCACTCCCTCCCATCCCTTACTCCAAGACATTTCTAATGATCAAGCAAGGAAAGAAATACACGCTTTCTTTAGAGAAAAGGCTGTGTTCTACATTCCCAGGCAACTATTTGTCCTCTCTTAAAGCTGTCATCGGGAACCTCGTGTGGACGGTGTGTAATATTCTTAATTATTTAACGGAATGCCTTGGATATAGCGCCGTTCCCTGGGTCTCCTGGAAGCCAGTGGTTGACACGGATTATGTTACTCCGGCAGATGAAAGCGTGTGTGTGTCTGCCTGTGTGTGCGTGTTTTGTTTCGTTTTGGGTTTTTTTGGTTTGTGTTTTTTGGTTTTGATCTGTCAGAAAGATGAGACAGCAATACCCAAGCATTTGGGAAGAGGAATATTTTGATATACATGGGAACCAGATAAAACAAAGACCCAACAGTTATCCATTCCCCCCACCACAACTATTTAGAGGTCTGTGAAAGGAGATCTGGAAGGGACTCAGAGCCACATTTTTCGTGCCATTTGTTGGAGTTCAATTGGAAATAATTATACAACAACATGATGCTTGTGGTTGATGTCCCCCCTCCCCTACTTTCCCATTGCGACGTGGATGGCCAAGATAAGTCTTCGCCATCTCTCTCAAGCATTCCACTGGGCTCTTTTTTATTATTTAAGGGAAGAAAAGAAAGTGTTATTCAAGCAGAGGGAGAGAAAAAAAAAGTGAAGTAGCCAGGCTGGCTGTGAAAAGGAGGCAAGAAAGTAAAATGTGCAGGTCTGTGGAATGCGGGTTGTAAACTCCGCTGAAGGAAAAGCCATAAACCGCTGGTGAATGGGGATCTCTGAGACTGTCTCTTCTAGCTGGTGAGAGTCCATAAGCACAATCACACAGTGGGCAACCGGGGAGGGGGCGAGGGGGAGGCCGCCCTCAGGAGCAGGTAGCAGGAGTTTTAAGGACAGCAAGCCACGAAATACTTAACACTAGTACTTCAGGTTTATAAACCGGCTTCTCCTCCAGCAGGCTTTGGAGTATTTGAAAGCCATCCCTCGCCTTGTTGCTACATAATGTCACATGTTAGAAGGAAGGAGGGGAGTCCTTAAATCTAAAGGCAGATAAAAGCAGAGATGAAGTGTTTACGACCAGAAATATTTGGTCTTTGATAAATCAACTGTAAAAGTGAATGAATTATGGAGCAGGTAATGGAAAATACTGACCACCAAATCAGGGGCAAGGTAACTGGTGCCTTTGCTAGCTGGGTTTCCCCCTTGCCTTTTGCATTCACGTCGGGCTGGGGAGTTCTTCCCCTCTCTAGTTTACTAATAAGACATTTTCGGAATATTTGGCTTAAAGTGAACTCATTACTTATGACGCTATCAAGTTGCAATCTGGCAAGTCAGAAGGAAAGCGGAGCTTCCCAGCGGCAGCGGACGGAGCTCACATGTCCCACGGTACTGCCAATGGAACAGCGACTCACCCCAGCCCCTTCTCAGGGAAAACCAGAATAGTAATAAACACCATATCTTCCCAGGATAATGTGCTAGTAGTGGCCTGAGAAAGCCTCGGTCAGACTGGGAAGCAATTTCTCCCTCGGAAGTCAGCGAGATTCCCAGCCTGCTTCTTTTAATTCTTGAAATTCATCCGGTTTATTAGGATCCCAAGAAGATGTCAGAACTCTATCTCTGGTAATGAATATGGATATTTATTAAATGTTAATTGACACTAATACGCGGAGACGGGGCATGTTGGGGAATGAAATATCTGTACGCCAGCCGGTATGGTGCATTAGCCAGATTTGTATTTTAAATACATATGCTAAGTAGGCATCTTCACTTAATGAGACCGCTGTCCCGCTCCCCGGTCTGGTAGGGAGGAAACACGCATTGCCATGGAGCGGGCTTGGGCACCGCAGTGACAACATCGAGGGAGTCTATCAACTTTTGGGAGCTGGGACAAGCACTTTGGCTAATAGGCTCAATGCAGTCCCATTACCTGCAATGGACAATGAGCAAGCATAAACCTCGCAGCCCCGATTGCCCGGCTGTTCCGGCGGATCCCGTACTCATCACAGACGAGTCATCCCCTCTCCCTGTCTTTGGCCCCTCTACTCCCACCCCTCCCCACTTCAACCCCTTCCCCAGTCCCACCTTCGTGAAAGCAGGGCTCCAATTGCCCATGCAGTGATGTGCTGCGGTTCCTATTACAAGAATGGCAACATGCGAGGCTTTAACTGCCCCGTCTGCAACGTTAGGCTGGGGTCTGGGCACGCCAAAAGCAAACCCACCAGCCCTGCCAGCCTCCCCCAAAGAGTTTCTCTAGGAATATAGTGGAGGCAGTTCATTTCATTCAAATCTGAACCCTGAATCTAGAGGGGGTAGGAAGAGGATGGTCATGTTTTTTCACAGCCCAGGAAAGGCAAAGCGCCTTTTGCACAGCGCACACGCACACGCGCGCGCGCACACACACACACACACACACACACAGAGCCTCAGGAGCTCTAATAAATATTTAAAGCTAAAAGGATGGCTTTAAGGTGGGGGTCTCTCTCCCTCTCTCTCTTGATGGAGAGGGAGAGCGATTCCTTTTTAGGCGAAACGTCACAAACCGAGTTGGGGACAATCCCCCCCCTGCCTCCCTCCCCTCTCCCCCTTGCAACGCCATAAAATAATTTACACCCCCCCCCAGGCGCCTTCCCTAAAGGAGCCTTTGCACTTACCTGTACTCCTCATCCAGGGGTAGATTCGGAAGTTACTCTCGTTTTGCAAGTCTGAGTCCCTCTGATCCGTTTTGTTGCAGTTCTGCTTGGAGGCATCTCCGGGGCACATCATTGAGAGGTTTTGCTCAAAGGGAGAACAGTGCATGTTGAAGGAACTGCTTTCCAGGCCGTAGCTGGTGGAGTACATGCTAGCGGGCTGCGGGTGCATGCTGCTACCATTGGTGTATAACCCAGGCATGGAGGCAGCGAAGGAGGAACTCGACCCAGAGCCATAACCCGTTCGTTGGGTGTTGGAGGCAAAAGCGCAAGAAGTTTGCTCAGGAAAGACTCCGGATGGGAAAACCGAACTTGCGGGTTGATATTTAGAAAATAAAGCATTCGCATAATACAATGAACTCATAATTTGGCCGGGTGATTTGTAGGCCGGGACGTTTTAGTGTCGGTTTTACGAGGTACCGTGATATATTACGGAATTAGAGTCCAGATTTACACCAAAAAGGACCCCTTTTTCCTCCCTGACCATGTGACTCCGGGGCACGTGATTTTGCCAGCTCCAATCAACGGCCAGCTCCCCCACTGGCTCCTTGTAATGTGGAAAAAAAAATTGTAGTACTGTTGGATTTATAAAATATGATAAATAATTGATGGGATCTAAACCCTCCAAGATCTATGCGAGAAGGGGTGGAATTGTGCTCGAGTCGATAAGCAACTTGTAATCAGTTTTCAACTGAGACGAAGAAAGGAAGAAAGAGAGGGAGAGAAACAGAGAGAGGGGGAAAGCACATTGGTGATAAACCAGCCTCTCTCTCTCTCTCTCCCTTTTTTTTGCTGGAAGAAATAAATGAACGGAGCCCTATTTATTCTTTTTATTGATTCCCTCTGAAATCTCTTCCTTCGCCCCATTTCACTGTCTTTGTCATAGTTTTTCACGAGACTACATAATTTCCCCCTCCCCCCTCTCCTAGCTCTAGCACCCAAAAGACAAATGTCTCATTGATACCTATTACTTTCGGGTTCCCCCCCCCTCCCCAAATGCCATTCAGCTCTATATTTAATTTATTCCAATGCCACAGGCGTCGAGCTACGCATTGAGCTGGCATTTGCTCTTTTTTTTTCCTTGTTGCGAAAAATAAAAGACTCTACAGATCCCTTGTTCAGCGTGTCAGCGGTTCTGGGGGAGCCAATTACAGTTACAAGTAAAACGTTACCAGCTGGCTGACTTGCTTTCTGCTGGGGAAGCAGACAAACCTTCCAAAAAAGTAACCTGTCTCATTTATTCCGAGGAGGTGGAAGGGGTGGG
>NW_017729031.1:117792199-117794173 GCF_001723915.1 Gavialis gangeticus | reverse complement strand
GGGGGGAGGGGGAAGAAGAAAAAATTAAAAGCCTTACTGAAAAATGAGGCGATCATGATTGATCTGCATCTAAGAGTTGCATCGTTCCTCCTTCCCAAGGTTATATTGCAAGGGAGAGAGAGAGAGAGAGGTGCACCCTTTCGTATTGCCCTGGTGGAGGAGATCAATAGGCAGCGAAAGGGGGAGCGTGACAGCCATACCATGCGCAGCTGACCATCCTCCACAGAGAGCGGGGGCTCAGATCCGGGGGGTGCTGGGTGTCCCTTGGAAGAAGCATGCAGAGGCAGAGAATGACCTGCAGGGAGGGTTTCCACACTACCTCGACTGTCACCAGCAGCAGCAGCAACAACATTAACAACACAATCAACAACAACACAACCCCTGCTTGTTTTGCCCCCCCCAGCCCCCCCTCCTCCAACTGGCTTGCCTGCACCACAGACTCCTCCACAGCTCCTTCAGAGCAATCTAAACTCTTCAGGATCTCTGCAGGGCCAACTCTCCTTTGATGGCCAGCTTTGCGATTGTGACACAATTGACTTTTATTCCCTTTCTATCAAAGTGCTCCTGGAGGAGAGGAAGCCCGGTGAAAGAATGATGTCACGGGATTCTTGCTTGTAAACTTTATTGTAACTTTCTTCCGCCGCTTCCAGGTTTAGACAATAGAACAAAGTGATGAAAGAACAACAAAATATATCATTAGTTCCCCCATAAAGTAATTCACGTATACAGTATACATTCTTTTTTTTTTCACAGTTAACCTAAGGATCACTTTACAACTTGCTCCACTGTGCGCATGCTATCTAAAGTCGAGGAAAAAAAAACGCTTTTGGAGGAGACACTTAAAATTGTAAACAAAACAGAACCAAAGGAAAAAACCCAACCGAACAAAAGAACAGAAGGAGGGAACAGAAAGACAGAGAGCAAGAGAGAGAGGGGGAGAGAGAAGAGAGAGATAACTACAGCATAAATAGGCAGTTTCATGTTGTTGGGATGTCTGTTTCAATAGCTACCTCCAGTACATACAGTTAAGCACAACATAAAGGAGGAAAATCAAAAAAAGTGCACAATGTAATTTCACATAACTCCTATAGCATTGAAAGCAGTGTTAACCAACACCCCCCCCCCCGAAAGAAGAGAGAGAGAGAGAGAAGAGAGAATTTCACAGTCATGTTTTACATAAGCTATTGCATTACACTACCACTAGTTAATAACTGGCAAAAGGCTAGAAAGACCTCCGATCTCTTTTGCATACTGTTCATTGTATCAAAGGACAATCAGGAAAAGTGGGTGCTTACAGCTATATTGTTTTACAGCAATAAAAGGGTTTCTTTTTCTCTTTTCTATGCATTGTTTTTTTTCCTGCCCCCCTCCCCTCCCTTACATTAACTGCCATTAATGTAAGAGTCAGGATCTCATCAAACCATCAGTGCTTGCCTTTCAGTTCTCAAAAATCCTATTTTTTGTCCCCCTTCTGTCCTTCCACCTCCTCGTCCACCTCGGCGGCTCTTTCCATTTTCTGTTTTTCCAGTTCTTCCTGCTCGCATTTGCTGCTGGGAAACTTGTCTTTGTTGTTTTCCTTTTTCCATTTCATCCTCCTGTTCTGGAACCAGATTTTGACCTGCCTTTCTGTCAGTCCCAGGGCGTGAGACACCTCGATCCGCCGTTTGCGGGTCAGGTAGGGATTAAACAGAAATTCTTTCTCTAGCTCCAGGGTCTGGTAGCGGCTGTAAGTCTGCCGGCCCCTCCTGCGTCCAGCGGCTGCTGGGGGATCGCAAAGGTTGGGGGAAGAAGAGAAGGAGGTTGAGACGTACATAAACCAGGCTCGGGAATACAGACACACACACAGAGGAAGGGGGGTGCAGGGAGAACACAGAAGCCAAGGCAGGAAGCGCACACAGAGCCGGAACGGCTCTTACAAAAGGGAGAAATAATGGGGGGGGAGGGGGGAAGAGGGGAGAATTTACACCCGAGCTA
>NW_017729031.1:117790078-117792186 GCF_001723915.1 Gavialis gangeticus | reverse complement strand
AAAAAACCCAACTACTTTGTATCCAACACACAAAAGGAAGGTACCATCCGGCCCGGCCACAACAAAACCCCACAAAAAACCGACTGCAGGAGCTTTTTCTCTCTCTCTCTCTCTTTTTTTGGAGGCTATAAAAGTGCAATAAAGTTTGGGGAAGCTCCGCTCGCTGAAAGCCCAGCTCGCCACACCGAGAAGAAAAGGTCTCCTTCAGGGTAATTAAACTATAAAGCAATTTACAAGTGCAAAAGTTTACCCCCATAAAGCAGTAAAAAGTAACAGTGGAAAGGGGATACTTTATGGATTCAGGAAATGCCTCCTCTCTGCCCTTTCTATCTCGCCTCACCTTGCGGTCGCATCCAGGGGAAGAGCTGTGTCGGAGAGGGGCTCTGCTCCGAGTTCTCCGCCTCCTCCCCAAGGCCGCTGGAAGCAAGCTTGCAATCCGTGTACTGCACCAAGTCCGACTCCTGGGCACTGAACAGGCTCTGCCTTTGCAATGGGTCGTATCCATAGAAGTTGCTTGGATCCCCATGGCACGCGACCGCGCAGGGATTCTGTTGGTAAGGGGAGCTGGAGAGCGAGGATGCTCCGTGGTAAAACTCCTGAATTTGGGTCGGATGCTGGAAGGTACCACCCGTGCTAGGTCCATACACAACTGTGGGTCTGCCTCCCAGATCCTGAGCAAAGCCACAGTCATAGTAGTTGGGACGCAAGGAGTCCCCGGTTTTGTATTTGGAGAAGAGTGAGTTGACAAAATAAGAGCTCATTTTAATTTAAATATATAATCTATTTTTTTTTCAACCACGGGAATCTATTAGCAAAGAAAGAGCTAAGATGCTAAGCAACAACAGTTTGTGATTTCCAGGAATATAAAAGGAGGATATAATCAAAACTCTAAGCCTGCATGATACTGAATGCTTGCCTTTCCCCCCCCCCTAAAAAAAAATCGCCACTTAAAGAGTTCTCGTTTTACATTTCCAAGAAGAGGTGCCAGTTCATAAACAGTTTTCAGTGATTTACTTCGGCGCAAATGAGTTGTTTCATATTTTGCAGTGTCTTTTCATGATCATTTGCATCTATTACCAAAACCTCATCCTATTGGCTTCTCCTTACTCCACACGGACTCTGCACTGCATGATTCTGAAAGGAAGAGTGTGAGAGAATAAAGAAGGAAAAGCGAGAGAGAGAGAGAGAGGGAGGGAGAGAGAGAGCGAGAGAGCGAGAGAGAGAGAGAGAGAGAGAGAGGTGGGGTGAATATACGGATTAAATATGTTTAACTACCTACATTAATGAGATATCTCTCGCCTCACAACAAATCAAATACCTAGACCACCCAAAAGATTGATTTTTGGGGAGTGTTGGAAAATGAAAGAGAGGCGCTCTTAGTCGTTAATTTCAAAATTTTAACGAGGCAGTTTTAGCCTTTTTAAATGTCAGGGTCGCTTTGGAAAACTGTAAAAGAACACGATTTAATTGCTACCAGTTTTAAAAGGTCCTATAAATGTAATTGGTATTTTAATACAAGTTATCAAATCATACAGCTTCTTATCCTAAACATATTTTAAAACAAACGAGGTAGTCATATTTAACATTTTAATGATCAATTTCCTTATTATTGATAAAGGTTTAACTATCGCATGAAGGGAATTGCGTTTGTAATAGCCCCCAAAAAAGGCTGTAAACTGTTTAACAAACTATAAAGCGCCATAAAGACCAGGATGTTGTTGTTGTTTATACCGCACTACATAAAAGCTGTTAGGATTTTACGAGTTCCTTCCTCTACTGCTATAAAACAGAGGTTTCGATTGGAACCGTCCGCATTATTGCGAGATGTGGGGTGTCAATATTGAATTAAAATGATTATAGTTTTTCATACAGAACATTGCTTTTTTTTTTGGTCTCTTTCCCCACCCCCATCCCCTCAGGTTCCCCCCATGGACTTGTACACATTCAGCTTCTCTAAGTAGTCCCTAACTTGTCCTTTCAGCACTGAGGGCTGCTCACCTCCACCCCAAACTGTGCTGCCCACTGCAGCAGTCTGGGACCTGCCCTTGCCTGTGGAGACTGAGGCAAAAAAGGCATTGAGCACTTCAGCCTTTTCTGCATCCTCTGTC
>NW_017729031.1:117779489-117785078 GCF_001723915.1 Gavialis gangeticus | reverse complement strand
TATTTGCTAACAACGGAGCAAAGTTACCCCTAACCTGCCAGCGCTGCAATTTTCCACCATATAAGCACACAGGGGGTAGATTCTGAAATTCATTTATCGCAGTCAGCAGATATTACGGAGACGTATTTCAGATAATAACTACGCGAGCCTCTCCCAGGTTGCAGGCTGCCTCCCTGCTCCCGCCACCGCGGAAAAGACCCCCATAGACCGCCGGCTGCAACGTTCAACCTTTCCATGCTCCTCGCAACTTGCAGAGCCACTTCTGCACCTTCTTCTACGGCTCTCTTCTTCTTCTTTTTCTCTGGGTACGTTTAAAGTCCCGTCCCTGCCATCCGACTCCGTTTATTTGCACACCAAAGCTGAATAAAACACGCTTCCCATTCCTGCCTGTTCTTAAACTGGAGGATCAATTTCAGCCATGTCCTTCCAACCCCATCAAATGAAATAATAATAATAGTAGTAGTAATAAAAGTTGGAGCCTATTATTGTTTTGCTCAAAAATCTCAATTAAAAATCGACAACGGAAATAGGCTAGGAAGGAAGAAAGAAAGAAGAAAGAAAAGAGGGATAGATAGATAAATAGATAGTAATAGCAGGATTAGTAACAGGATATAAAACTTTAAAACCATCCGTAGACGAATAATTTAAGTAATTACTTTCCCTCTATTTTGCACAGGGATAATTTCAGCCTGTTCTAAAATCCTTTTCAAGTAATTATTGTCGTCCAAGTACTTGCAGCAGTATAATTAAGGTTTTTTTTCCCTCTGTCTCTGAAAAAAAAGTGAAAATTTTATTTTTTCTAAACACTTTTATTGTCGATTGAGCACAGTTTGGTTTAATCTGGGAACATAAAAATCCAGAAATGCTGTACATAAGTAAAGAGCGCTTAATATGATAGCTTTTTTTTTTTTTGCAGGGGGGTGGGATGTATAAGAGTTTCTACCAACAGTAACAACCAAAATAAGTGGATTGAAGTGTTTTCCAAAAAGACCTTCAATTCTCGTGCCGGTGGATGCCTATGTGCCCCTAGAAATGTTTACCAAAGGGAATTAAAAAAAGGACGGAGTTGCTACACAAATCCAAAATAGAGGAGGAGAAAACGGGAGTGAAGTTGTTCTTGGAAGTTAACATTTTTATCAAGTGCAGTAGAATTTTATGGTCATGATGTGGTACTAACTCACCAATGTAGCAGAAATCAATGGCTGACCTTAAATCATTCATATACTGTACTACAGATTCCTGATGAAAGGAAAATGTTTCTATTATAAGAAAAAACAAGAGAGAGAGGATAATTTATAAATACCCAGTGGAGGAAAGATTTATTAGGAAATCAGACGGAAAAAAAAAGGAGGGAAAAAAAACCTTACTAGGTAAACTCTAACTTTTCATTACTTTGCATTTTACTGAGTATATACAATGGCTTTTCTACTATTTTTTTACAGGTAGCTCTATTTAAATTGAGATTTGTTTTTGTAGCATTCCAAACCCGTCTGGTGATGGTTAAACTTTGCCCCTGTAAACACTATACTCCATTCTGCAGGGAAAGCCGCTGCTTTTGCCTTGTGTACTGGTTAAACCGTGTTATATTCCGTTCCGGAAAATTGTTCATGGGAAATTGACAAATTTGTTGTACCTCTGAGGAGAAGGATTCATTCAGAAAGTGTGCGGATCATCAAAGTTGGAAAGAAACTTCCTATTAAAATCGTGTGATTCTTTCCCCTTTGTTTCCTTCTCCATGACATACGTATACACACACACATATATACATATATATACATACAGTGAGTGAATATAGGAACTAAATATTTCAATCTTTATTCCTTTTTGATTTTGAGGGCGATTTTTTTTTTAAAGAAACGTGAATTGAGGGATAAAACTTTATGTGGTTGCTCCTAGTGGGATCTTGTCCTGTAGTAAAGCATGAGACATGAATACGATTTGGAATTAATTTAAAAATACATTTTAGGCCCCCCCCCCCGCAGTGATGTTTTCAAACATATTTCTGGACACGAGTGGAGCACACGGCCAAGAATAGCCGGGGACCGGGCTAAGTGGCACCAAGGATGCTGTTTCCATAGTTGTAAAATAAATAATAGCACCTGACTCTCAGATGATGATGATGATGATTTTGCCTAGAAATCAAAACCAGTTCAAATCAATGATACGGAAAGTGCAGATTTTTTTTTTTTGGGAGCAAGGTGAAACGCGGGGAAACACGTCGTGTGTTTCCCAACTCTTTCACCCTTTCCTTTTCCTTTTTGTAAAGATAAAGCTTGGCTTTTGGAATAATTAAAAGACCCCCCTCCCTCCATGAACCAGACGGACTAACCGCATGGAAGAAGAAAGAGATGCGTTTTCCAATGAACAGTTGACATAAATGCATGTTTCATCTCAAGCCTCCGCTCTTCCTACATTTTCCCCCTGTTTTTTGAATCTCGGATAATTTACAGGCGCAGGAAAAAATAGATGTAACCTATAAAATCGGCAAAATAGCTATAATTAACCCTATATTTTATGTCTCGGGATTATTCATGCTCTTCGGCAACATCCCGTTTGTTGTTTCGACTGAAATCAAGGTGTTATTAAATAGCCTTAATGCTGAGTAACTGGCCCGCTCGGGTTTTTAACGTGGAGCAACAGCGCCATCTAGTGACCATTCGGGTTAGGTATTTGTTCCCCCATCTGCTCAACCAGATGAAGCCAATAAAAGCGTGTAGGTGGCGGAAAGAGAGAGAGAAGGGGGGAGAGTAAGGGTGGGGGGAACTTTCCTCATTTCCCATGGGGTGGGTAGGAGAGACTGGAAATAAAGACACGGATTAGGGTATTTTGCAGAGGGGTAAAGCCCCCTTTGCTTAGCTTGGCTTTTCTCTCCCTCCACCCCTCCAGCTTCTGAGTTTGGGGCAATAAAAAGAGGGGGAAATGGGTTTGCTTTTGAAAACCACTATTGTTTCAAATCCCGAGACTAAACAATTGGGCATTTTCCTCTGGAGGGGGAAGGCCGGGGCTGTAAATAGATAAAGAGCTTCCCAAACCCAGACGTCTCGCCAGAACTGAGTGTGTGTGTGTGTGTGTGTGTGTGTGCGCGCGCGCGCGCGCGTGTGCGTGTGTGTGTGTGTGTGTGGTTGTTGTTGTTGTGTTGTGAGTTTATGGCTCTGGACTTCTGGCAGCCTGGAATGACTAAGAAAGAAAGAACAAAGACAAGCTCCCGAAGTGCTGGATTTTCACGGCTTCTGCAAGAGAAGAATAAATTAACACAGTCCCTCCCCTCACCCTTTTTCTTTTTTTTAACTCCCCCCCAAACAAAAATCCCCAAACAGAAACAAAATAAAACTAAAACTTTGCATGTGGCTGAAGCAGAAACAAGAGTATTTACAGGTTGAGAGTTTCCCCACATTCCCAAGTCGTTGTAGTAATTTAGGAGCTCCTGAAAGTTTTCTTGCACTGTTTGCTTTACAGCCGTTTAGTTCCTTAACCTTCAGAAATTTATACCCTGTAAAGTTTTATAGCGGTCATATTCTTTTATTGCAGCGCACTGCACTGAATTTTCTTTTTTTATGACAAGTTACTTCCCTTTTCTCTCTTTCTCCAATAAGCTCCAAATATCTTTCCCCTTCTTTTGTTTTTGTCCCTCCCGCCCTCTTTTCAGGATTGCCCCATAGAAAGGGGATTTAAAAAAAAGGGGGGGGTAAAATATTGCCTTTTAGAGCCCTCATTATTATGGTAAAAATGAGTGGGGAGTGAATCCTGGTTGCGTTTCTCACTACCTGTTTCATGATGATCTGTAATGGGGCTTGAGGCTGTTTATTTTTGTTAAATATATCTATTTATATATACACTTCCAGGCACTTATATTTCTGCAGGAGGCATAAATTGTAAAACGATTTTAGAGACAGAATTATAGTAACCTCTCATTAAGCCCTTGGAAAAAAAAAGAACCATATGTCAAATATTATCATTATTCCTCCTGCTGGAGGTAGGCTTTTTTCCTGTCCTTTTCCAAAGGGATTTATTTTTGGTGGGGAGGGACACAAATGAAAAAAGCCCCATCACTTCATAATTAGCTTATTTTAGCTAGATTATTTGCCAAAATCAAACCCCTTGAAGTGGTATAACTAAGCACAGACTACAAAGACTTTCAGTCTCAACTAGGTTTTGGCAAAACTGATTTGGAAATGGAGAAGGCTGAAGTAGAACCAGGAAAACATTGAATGCATTGGAAATTTTTTTTTTCATTTGCCCCTGGACGATTTTTTTTTACGCAGGCAAAAATTGATCTTTATAATACACTTAAAGAGCCACTAAAGGATGCAGGAAAACACAATGAAAATATTTCTGAAATTTTAGACGAAGCAGTATAACACAATGAGATATAGGTTCTGTTGTTCTAAAATCGATTTTTATTCTGGAGCATTAAACATCTGTGGAAAATACATTTGGGCTTGTGCTACAGAAAACAGGATTTCCAACATTTTTTTCCCCTTTAAAGAAAGCAAATTCCCTACTAAAAGGAACTAACATTATTTTTTACTATATTTAGAAAGCATCTTGCAATTGTTATGTTAAAAATATCCGTTCATTACCACAGCTCTAAGGGAAGTGAAAAAGGAACGATTGCTAGATCCTAGTGTTCAATAGAGTGAATAAATGCAGTAAGTGATGGGAAATGTTACTTACAAAGCACTAAGTATTTGGGTGAGCCTAGACTTTAAGCAGTTTGGGAACCGTATTGCAAATATAAGAAAGGTCTTCAGTTGGTTAAAACCGGATTTGGGATTTATCTGTACTTTAAATGAAAATAATGTTAAAACATAAATTAAAAAAATAAAACAATCAGAAGTAGATTCCTGAACTTTAACATGCCCGAATGTTTGAGGGTTTTTTCATCATAAGATAATAACGGGTAAACCTGGGTTCAGAGGTGGATTTTTTTTTAAATTTTAAAATGGAGGAAAAATTGTCTTGGAAACTGGGATTTGGAGTTTGTTTTGAGAAGGGACCAGGGAGTGTTTCCTACTGGCAGAAGTTAGTTTAACCAGCTGCGGCCCCTGCACAGAGGCATTTTAAATTCTAAAGGAGCCACTTCGGGATGGAAAGTTTTGCATGAGAAAGTCTAGGCAGAAAAAACTTTCTGAAGAATGGGCTTAAACCCCGAAGATCTGGTTTCTAGTCGAGTGAAAGATTGTGTGTTTTTTTCCTCCCCTTGCAGGGAAGCTGCAGTGGTGTGAATTTCAGTGTACACCAAAAAGATTATCTTAGGATAATCTACCCAACGCTGAAAATAGGACTATCAAATCTCTACAGAGCACTCGCTTATCAGCACATCAAAGTGGTATAAAAATCTCCTACTAAAAGTACAAGCGGCTTATTCGTCTATGAAATTAGATTTGTATCGTTTGGCTCACAAATTCACCAGAAAGATATTTATTTTCCTTTCTTCTTCTTCATCTTCTTTTCTTCTTCTTCTTCTTTGTAACCCCCCCCCCCCTTTCCCCCCTAGTAAAACTCGCCACCCTACACTGCGTCATTTCTAGAAAGACTTTTGGTAGCTCAATATACAAATGTGCACACGAGAGAAAAAATAATAATAAC
>NW_017729031.1:117774252-117774489 GCF_001723915.1 Gavialis gangeticus | reverse complement strand
CAATATACAAATGTGCACACGAGAGAAAAAATAATAATAACAACCAACAACCCCCAGAGAGGTTTATTTCGCTATTCGCCGTCCTCCTTTGCAAACGAACAGTGGAAGAGCTCAAGGGATTCCTGAAAAAAGCCACATTGAAACAGAAAACTAGAGTCAACGTTCACAGAAACACAATCACAAACACATTTTACAATACCCACCATCGAGTCAACTGGTACTAAAGTTACGCCCCTT
>NW_017729031.1:117768070-117774241 GCF_001723915.1 Gavialis gangeticus | reverse complement strand
CATTTGTTACATTAAATGCACTTCAGCAACAACAACCAAAAAAATCATACTAATCATAAACCACAAGACAATCACAGCCCTCACGAGGTCCCTCGGCTAGTTACAAGGTGAGGATGGAGCGGGGGAGTCCTGGCGGGGTCCATGTGTGAGCAGGGCTGGGGCGAGACACGGGGACCGACTCGCTTCTCCCGGAGCAAACGAAGACATTCAAGTAGGAACTTCTCGGAAGAGAAGGGAAAGTCTCCAGACCCCGGGCTGGGCACTGTTATCTCTGCAGCCATCTCCTTCTCGAGGAAAAGTCCTTGCACAATAAATTATAAATACGCTAACACTAAAAACACAGCCTTTACCTTCTGGGATAGCTTCTCTAAGGTAGTTTATTGTGTGAAACTAGGAAAAAATGCGATTTTTCTCGCCTCTAGGAGTTAGGGATGCTTGATAGGGAGGGACTTTTTTTTCCTTTTTTTTTTCTTTTTTCCTTTTTTTTAATTATTTTTTTATTTTGCTAAACAATTTACAGTCTTAATCTGAGAAAGCCCTCTCCCATTCCTCCTCCTCCCACCCCCCACGATCCAGTATAAAACTACCACGTGGGAAGGTTTATTGGGAAAAGATTCTACTCCGGGTTTTTGTACTGGTCAAAGTCACGTATCTGCCACTGCGCGGTTTCAAAAAAAAAAGAAGAAGAAGAAGAAAAGAAAAAAAGAATAATATAAAAAAGGGCGCAGTGGGATATTTCAGTGTCAGGGATCCGAATGCACCGGTGGAAAGTTGGTGAATTGAAAATGATTTGTTGGATGCAATTAAAAGCAGCCTTACGAACGTGTCTGTCTTCCAGTAGTTTAATTAAATCGTCTGGTTTCTTTTGCCACTTCAACTCGTGTGTGTGTGTGTGTGTGTGTGTGTGTGTGTGTGTGTGTGTGTGTGTGTGTGTGTGTGTGAGAGAGAGAGAGAGAGAGAGAGAGAGAGAGAGAGATAGGGGGTGTTGTAGACAGACACCATCACTTCACTGAACATGGTCACAGCAAGGCAGCGTGGTCTGGCCGGGACAGGGGCTGGCTCTGCTTGTGACCAAGTTGTTGTTTTGTCTTCCACTTAGGATAGAGAGGCCAATATGTATTTAAAACCCTGATCGCGACCCAGCAGTAGCCCTGATGGCCACGCAGCCCGATGGCCATACTACACAGGAGGAGACACAAGCAAGAGCACCCCCCCAGCCTGTGTCCCATGTAGCGGAGGGGCTGGGGCAGGGACTAGGGGTCGGAGAGGGGGGATCAAAGGAAGGACTCATGAACATCTCCCATGCAAAGGTGGCAACAACAACAGCAACAAACAAACAAAAAAGCCCACGGTCATTGTTTATTTCTCAGCACTGGGGCAGGATGGCAGCATCAGCTGGGAAAGGGGCCTAGGGAGTGGACCGCGGGGCGGGGAGGGGGCAGAGGGGCTTTGCTGTGGTTCACTCCTTGCCCTGTTCCTTGTTCATCTTCTTCATTTTCATCCTGCGGTTCTGAAACCAGATTTTGACTTGTCTTTCACTCAGGTTGAGGAGTCTGGCCACTTCGTGTCTGCGGTCCCTGGTGAGGTACATATTGAACAAAAACTCCTTCTCTAGTTCCAGCGTCTGGTATTTCGTGTAGGGGCATCGCTTTTTTCTAGAGGAGCGGGCGTGCAGCCAGTTAGCAGCGGGGTTGGCTGAAAGAAAAGCAGCAAGATCAATACTGTGTATCCTGATCGGTTCTCAGAAAGTCCTTAATAAATAATGCCATCAGATATTACGAATATGGATATCTATATATGTGTGTGGCTACGTATATATAGACACACACATATATATATACATAAACACATACACAGCTGAGAGAATAAATGCCCACTAAGTTCTGCGTTTGAAGAAAAGGCCACGTGAAAAGCACGGATGTTTTACGCACCCCGGTATATGTGGAGGCACATGGCCCCGATCCGGCCCACGCGTGAGCACGTGCTGGACTTTCCAACTGCAGGTCTCCCCACGGACTCGAGAGTGGGGAAGTTCAGCACGTGCTCAAGTGTGGCCAGGATCGGGGCCTGCATCTGCATGGCTGTCTATCCTGTGAACCCAACGCCAGACATACAGCACTGGCCAGGACATTTTTTTTTTGTGTGCAGATCTGTCCATCCATTCCTACCGGCATGTATTTCAGGGTACGAATACATACACAGATTACTTCTGAATAAAGCCTTTAATAAATCATGTCTCTCTCTCTTTTTTTTTTTTTTTGGCTAAGTGGCAAGAAATAGTCCTGCTACTATAAGGGCTCAAGGGCTTCTTCCCAGTGATCTGGTCAGTATTATCAAGAGAGACATTTGCATTTGCAGCGGTGTTCTCTAAACTTAAGTAATGCAGTAAACATACCCCCCTCCCTCCCCCGCCCCCATCTTCTGCCCTCAATGGGAAATTGGAACATTCAAAACACTCGTTGGTCTCAACACGGGGGGAAAAAAGGGGAAAGGGGGAAGAAATCTTTAGAAGGAAGATCAGAGCCATTAAATATTAGTCCAATATTCCAGACACTTTGTACTAGCTACACACAGCAGCTAACCAAGTAGACTGGTTAACTCGTCACAAAAAGGTGTGCTGAGGCAGCTTTTGGGGGGTAAAAGCATTGTAGGCATTTCCTTGTTCATGTAAACATTAACTGACCGATCGTTAGGTAACCGAGAAGGGGAGGGGGAAAGAATAACATGAAGCATATTCTGGGCAGACCACATTTTTTCTGTTTTGCTTCCTTTGCTTCTCCTGGAATGATGGCTTAAGCCATAAACCTTTACACCAATTAAATGGAGCATGATAAAAAAATATACCATCAGAATGTTTCCTCTACAGTAAAATGAAATGTATTGAATATTTTAAAAATAATCCGGTTAATCTTCCACTGTAAGTACTGCATCTTACAAATTTGCACGGCTACTTCCTTAATGTAATTGACTTGATCTAATATGCAGAATTAAATATTAAAGAGGAAGAATGCTGTTAATAATTGATACTGTTAATACTGCTACCTTTCTTTTAATGGCAATGGAAGGCTCTTCTTCATAAAAGATCCTTTTTTTGTGATATCTCGGATCGTTAGAAAAACATGACATTTTCTACAGGAAAATAGGTTTATCTATTAAGTGTACACAAACCCCTAAACAGGAAAGCAAATGAGAAAGGATTTTTGGCAGGTCTTACCCTTCAACATCTAGCAAGTAAATTAAAACCTTGAGTTGCCAGCTACCCTGCACAGATTAATTATTGTGAAATACTTTCAAAAATTGAAACAGTCGCTGAAATTGGTGCGAGCGCTCTCTGCAAAACAGCCCCCTCCTGCAGTACTCAGATAGACATTTTTTTGGCTTTCTCTCAACATCAGCCAAAATTGAACTATTATTTAAAACAAAATATGCGTCTTAACCACATACCATAGAAACCACATAGCATCCTCTTAACGTGGATCTCTGCACTTACTTATAACTTCATAACGTTTTCTTGGACAAGATTTTTACATATTTAATTTCAGGGACATTGAGCACACAACCTGGATATTTAATTCTCTCAAATCATTCACCTCAGGGTTGCAGTTTGTTCTGGACCTCTGCCCAGCACAACAAAAAAACTGACTCTCTTTTTTCTATATGTGTGTGTGCACGGTATAGGTTACAGGATAGAAATAATGCCACTTTTGCAAATCGCAAGACGAGAAATAAAGGGCTCCTTTATTTTTAATCGCATGGCTGCAACTGCAAACTCAGTTGCAATTATGAAAAAGAGGGGGGAAATAAAGTGAATTCGGGGGGGGATGATTATCTGTGCATGCATACATAAATATAGATATAAACAATCTGGAGAGCTCTATTCTTGGAGCATGCCAGGAGTTCGGTTTAAAAACTTGTTTATTCAATGCGAAATATTTGCAACGGTGCTGAACCGTGCCTTATTTCATCCTGCTCTGAGACCAGCTCCGCTTTACCTTGCAAGCAACCCACATAAAAACCAGCCTAAGAGAAGCTAAACGAGAATGATTTCCCCCCCGTCTCATGTCCTTGGTTTTGATCTAAAGCTGTATATTTTTTTAATTGCATTTCTCCATTTTCCAGAAAACAGGTCACGAAAGAGGCACATGATTAGTTTTAAGTGTTCGCCAATCTGTTACATTCCAAATAAAGACCTCATTACATTTCTATCTCCCTCGCCCTGGTTTGGGAGCGTGCCTTTGAAATATTCATACCCTTAAACGTTGCATTTCATAAACAAACAGACAAACAAACAAACACAAAGACAGCGTGACAGAGGAAAGCACCGAGCCAGCCCTCAACAATTGTATCTCTCAAGGTAAAGACCAGACAGCATGAAATAGATACAGTTGCTGTTCACTTCCCCATGTGAACTTTTCCCCTCGTTTTCCTCCCTTTTCCAAAAAAACCCCCGTCCCTTTCCCCCTCCCGAATCCCCTTTTCCTCCCAATATTTACCCCTTCTCTCCCCCAACCCCCGCCCCTCGCACAGTTTCAAGTCGAATTTACCCTTTACTAGCAAAGAGATGGGTTTGGTGCTTAAATCAGCTGGAGAGAGGAACATGCATATCGGTAAAGAAAATCAGTTGATAAAGCTTTTTTCCCCCCATCTGTTCCTGGACCACATTTTGCTCAAAGATCTCTAGGCATTGCCACCCGCCTCCCAACCGCCCTCTCCGAAGGCTGGCACCAGTAATCTGAGAGTTTTCTTTCAGACATGATTTTAACTTTACTTTGCATTGTCTCGTTTTATTGCACCTCCTCCGCTTTTATACTGTTTACTTCCTCACTTTTATAACTTACTTTGATCTGGCCTGTCTTTGTCCTCGCTTCCTTCACAAACTTTATTGTCCTCGAAGCTGGGCCTTTGAGTGGAAACGATCCCTTCCCTTCCAGCAGAAGTTTCTAAATTGTACTCCTGTGTTCCCTGTTTATGCACTTCCCCGGGGTGCCCCAGCAGCGGTTCTGCTTTAACTGATCCCTGCCCGGGTATGTTCTCTGCTCTGGGTACTGGATCCAGCCAGCTCCGTAGATACCTGCTATCAGAAGGGACGCTTTGATGTTGAATATATGGATGATAGACCGAAGGAAGGGTACCAGAAGAATGTGGATTCAAAGCAGTCCAAGAGGCGCTGAAAACTGGCGGTTTTGGCTGAAAACTACAAGAGGGGAATTCTAGATGCTCATTATGCCCAGCTTGCCTGGAACTCGTATATTGCCCAGATGAAAATTTAGCTGAAGGCGAATCTTCACTTTCATGACTTATAATAGAGTCGACATAATAATTGCTAAGAGTTCCAGAAATGGACATTCTCAGACATCATACAAAGCACGGTTCAATGAAGGGAAAAAAATATATAGGACAGATCTAGATTTGTACTCAACCCCTTTCTCCAACTTCCTAGCCAACAAAGTACAGTTGGGCTGCTGTGTGGTGAGCTCCTAGCAAAATGATTGGTCAAACTTTTTTCGTGTGCCTGATAAAGCGTCAGTATAGGCGTAAATCAATCGAAGCCAAGGGGGCTGCGCACTGCTGTCATCCGCCCTTGCATTCCATATCAAGGATGGATTGTTTTATGTTTATGCAATGTTGCAGAACGTCAGGAGTTTCGGAAGCCACGAAACACACAGTGTGGGGCTCATATCCCTGCGTAGGTTTGGCTGGGGAGACAGGAGGGGAAAAGAAAATAATAACAACAATAATAATAAAAGAAAGAAAGAAAGAAAGATGCTGATGCACTCTCTTTGGCTTCTCATAACCATCATGTGGGGAGTGCAGAATAACAGCCAGCCTTGCAGGCTGCTCCAGAGGGCTATTGGAATAAGGGGAGAATATGGACAATTTACCCCCCCCCCAAAGGGGTTCATATCAATCGGTGTATTTGATGTATAATCTACGTGCCTATAAAGCTATGTATGCATGCATTTATTTTTTTTTCAAAGACTGGACCTCGCGGGGAGCGGAAGAGGGGTTCGGGGTCCAAATAATGACGCTTTCTGGAAGGGGGGGATTTAATATGGGAAAATATGAAATGGAATATGTCAGGGCTGTGTACGGGACACCAGAACTTTGCCTGGCGGACCCCCCTGCCACCACGAGATCCCCCAGCGTTTGTCTTAAACGTGTGTGTGTGTG
>NW_017729031.1:117755503-117767966 GCF_001723915.1 Gavialis gangeticus | reverse complement strand
GGGGGGGGGGGAATCAGAATCTCTCTCCATATGTTCCCCAGCATAATACCAGGATTGTGTTGCCAGGGCTAAAGGAGCTGAACACATCGTGGAAATCAGAAGCCGTCATTTAACTTTACAAGCCTAGTAAAATACAGTATGGCACTGATCCTGCTTTGTTACACAACGCGTTAAACTTGTGACGGTTAAATAGTTTAATAAAACTTACATTAGCTTTCTTTGATTTTTATAGCCTTGAATTTATTGCCTGTGGAAAAGAAAGGGGGGAAAAAGGGACTCTTTCACATTTTAGACTATGGTTTACCTCTCCCGCCCACTATACCTTCCTATGCATCTATGTATGTCCTGTATGTGTTTAAACTCACAAACCCCGCTTGTGTGTAAGTATGATTTTTCTCAGACTGACTGGGTTTCTTTGGCTAGGAATGAAGCAAGCGCTTAGCACAGGGCTTGCAGCAGAGGCAGCCCCTAACTAGCCTGATTATGTGGCGGTAGCAGGGGCTGCGCTACCAAGGTATGCTGTCAGATGCGTTTGTTTTAAGACAGTCCAGTGATTTATTTTTTTTAATGTAGAGGAAGGGAAAGGTGGATGCTGTGCTTAGGGGCAAATGTAGCCCTGGACTTCAGCTAACTGCAGCCAGCATGGATTCGCCTCTGTGTGGACTTGTCCCTGTAACACAGCCTTCCTGGGAAAGCGAATGGACCATAGGTGCCTGGAAATGATACAGCGATACTAATCCGTTCCCCGTTCCTTGCACCCTCGTGCCTAGTTGGTGTAAACCTCCAGGAGCTGAATAAGAACCAAATGCTGGCTTCCAAGTAGCCGCCTTGAAATTAAAGGAAAGCAAACCTCTCGCTCCTTTTCCGCAGAGCGCATCTCTCCCGCATCTCAGCGCCTGTGCTTGCAGGGCATGTCTGGCAGACCGAGGTGTTTTACTGCGACTGGAAAATGATAAAGGCACTGAAAAATCCCAGCTCCAACCCTTTCCATTTCTGCCCCCTTAATTCCTATCAGTTGTGTCTCCCGGAAGCAGCTGCCCTCTGGTTTGTTAGTACGATGTATTTCCAAGTGTCCCGCTCTGTGTTCCTCTGCCTGGGTCGCTATTGGGAAATGCGTTATTTTCTTTAAATGATCTGACCGGGCTGGAGGCTCAGGCTATGAGATATTGACTCTTACGGTTAACATCTCTGAATCAGGACATGAATCTAGGGATAGTTCCCCTCCCCAGCCCCCGCAAATAGAAGCGCCCATCTTTCCTTTGGTTGAAGATCACTGCGATGTTTTTGTAGCCGCTTAGCTGCAAAGGTTGCGAGAGTAAATTTACCCAGGTGAGGGTCCCGGCTGGCTAGCAGTCCGCTCTCCTTGACATCGGGATAAATCCGAAGTAGCTCCTTTTCTGTCCCAATGGCTTTGCCCCGGTGGAAGAGCAGCATTCTCCCCTGCTGAGTATCTCGGGGCTCCTACCTAAACCCAGAGACCTTACAGTGTCAGTGCGAGCAGGGGCAAGCCTCCTTTCAAACCTTTTTTCTAAGGGGACCGTGTCACAAAAACGGGCTGGTGCGAAACACCTTGGGTAATCCCTCATTTTGGTTCCCCCCTGTTTTCTTTTTCCTTTAGCCCCTAAAGTTCCTCAAGAGTTAGGGAGGTTTGGAACTGGAAAGACCCCCGTGTCATTAAAAAGTGAAATACGACCTCTCTGCGGACATTGTCATATTTCTCCGCTTTATTGCCTTTCAGAAATGATTTTTTAAAATCAATCTGTGGCAGCACACATCTCCAGGACCTCCCCGACTCCCAGGGCAGCGTGTCCAGGCGAGGACTGACGGACGGGGTAGGGTGGCGATCCCTCTCGCTTTGTTGACCAAAGTGTGTCTGTGTGTGCGTACATATATGTGTGCATGTGTGTATCAACCGTGGGGATGCGGGTGCAATCGTTGTGTGTGAAATTCGTGATCACTGATTGAGGCCAAGCACCTGTTCTGTGGGCGCGAGGTGAAATGGGGCGCATCTTACCTGGAATAAAGATACAGCAAACACTCTAGCCTTACTACACCATTGGAAAAGACAGCTCAGAAACCCCGAGTGCCCCTCCGCTGAGGCATGTCAGCCTCTGAGTATATAATTTTCTGTAGTATATAAATCCAAGCCCCGAAGACTCCTAGAGTGTGACTCTGAATTAGGATCCGAAGGGCTCGAGGTCCCCAGTGGGTAGGGCTCGCACAAGGCGTTCTGCAAAATCCATTTACCTTCGCTACTTTGGAGGTTGCTCTTGGTCCAGAAGTTGATTTTTTTCACACATATATGACCATATCTCATCTCCTTGTATCCTTTTTTTCCCCCGAAGCGCAGGGGCTGAGGAGGGGTGTCCTTCCATTACAGTTCTACCTTAATACCAAATCTGTCTGTTTGGAGTCCTCTGGTGCTATTTTTTTAACGGCTTTACATTGCAGGGGATGAAAAACAAAAAGCCAAAAATAACACACAACCAGAAATCGCATGAAAACCTCTTTTGTTCGCCAATAACTTTGGTCAAGGAAAAGCAGACAAGGAGAAGCTGACCTCACTCGGGCTTCTACAAGTAAATTGGTCTAATGCAACTTTGGTCCATGTGGACAGAGGAGAGAAAAGTTCTGCCGGGGCTTGTTGGCTAGCTGGACTCTTCTCAGAGCTGTGCATTTGTGGACCGGATTCAGGAAACTCAACTGGAATAGTTATTTAAAGAGGGTTGGGGGGAGCCCTGAAATGGAAACTTTTTCTTGTGACCAGAATCGATGCCAAAGTTTCTAAGCGGAATTTGCCTGTGGAGAAAAGAAGTCGAAACAGGTTTTGTCTGAGCTGGAAAGCCAAAAGGGATTGTTGTTTTTTAAACTCAGTTACTGTTTATAAATATACTTTATTGTTTATAGGGTGGGGAAGAGATGATTTCCAAAGAGCATTTCTCATTGAAATACACACCTCCTCTGCTCGGTTTCATCAGGAACAATCAGCTGGGTGGGTTGATACCTTTATACTAGGAACCGTTAAATATAACATGCTTTCTAAATTTGTAGACCGTAACTCAGTGTTATAGTCACATTTTTCTGATTTATCAGCATAAGGGGGACAAAACAAGACGACGACCCATTTCTTGCCGGAAACATATTTAAACACTTTTTTGGAGGGGGGTGTTGTTGTCAGTGATTAGGTATGGCACCTTCCCGCCCATATGATTTCGCTTCTTGATCATGAATGAGGGGAAGGTGGGAAAATGCTGAAGGTGCAAATGCTCTAATCCCGTGTCCTTTACTTAGGTTAGTTAGTGACTAAGGACTGGGAAATTGGACCCAGGGTGTCTGAGCCTGGGGCCAACATGGCGTCGATGTACAACATGTCTCATTTAAGAGAAAATCCTGCAGTTCAATGCAAAATATTTAAGGCTACTAGAGCTTGAATAAAAGTTAGGAGTGAACTTCATAGCTCTGGAGAGTTAGGAGGGCAGATTGCAAGATAACCCGAACCCCAAATCTCTCATTTTGCAGCTGTGAAAAACATTTCACTTTAAAAAAAAAAAAACCCTAACAACTGACTTTCTTGAAAGAGCCAGGAAACCGAAATCAAAACTCAGCATAAAGCAAAGCAGGATTTATGAATGATACATTTACACAGGTCTAAGAGGGGCTGAAAGGAACTTTAGTCAGGAGTCCTTGCCAAACGCAAGAGGAGGGCGAGACACTCGCACACAAAAAAGTTCCTGAGCAGGAAAAAAAAAGCACCCCTTAAAAAAAAAGTGAAATAAGTTTCTGTGGCTTAAAAGCAGAGGGATCTACCTTTACCATTTCCTGTGCTAGCTCTCAGCTTGAATGCTGCCGTCTGTTAAAAAGCCGTAAGTGGTGAGGGGGGAAAAATTCCTTGTCTGAAGAGAAGCAAAACAACTTACACATGTGGGCAGGTTTCCAAGGGCTGAAACTATACTCTGGCTAAAAAACACAATTCCAAATGAGGTTTGTAACCTTAGCAGTTAATAAAGCATTTAGATCCCTTGTAAAGTAAAAGCGTATGTGCGTTTGAAAAGTACAAGGAGAGGAAAGAAAGTTTGATGGTCCTTTGGAAGCAAGATTTTGGCTTCCAGACGGTCTCCCCCCCTTTAAACTCAGTAACAATCTTTGCAAAAACGGGGCGCTTCAGCCTGCCCTGAAAGTAGGTGGATTTCGCACCCGTTGGTTTTAATGGAGCGGTTTTCACTGTTGGGAGGATAGATTTAGGTTTAGGGTCACAACGATGTAAATTGGTTTAAATTGTATTATTAGTGGGGAAAGGGATTTACTTGCTTAGATGGTGGTGGTGGAGGGGGTGTCTCCCACTCACGGACAGAAAAAAAAGGCACAGGTACTAGAATAAGGTTATTAAATAATTGCTTCAATAAAATCGGAGGCAAGAGAGCCTGTTAAACAAAAAGGAGGTGGGGGAGGCTGCTTTCAGCCGGCTATTTTTACAGCACTTTTGCCAACAATTAAAACATACTGAATGGGGGCGAGAGATTTTTAGACAGTCTGGAACTCCAGCAAAGAATAAGAATTTGAGGAGTTTTATTGTTGGATTAACGGGAGTTGCTCATTGTCTTTAATGCGGAAGAGAGCAGGCGTATATATCACTTTGCAAAAGGAAGCAATTATTATGCGGATCATTTTGTAGCAATCTCAGCCCAGCTGCTTCTTCAGGTAAGGTTGTTCTTATCTTTCTACTTAGGAATGAAAAGAAAGACATGGCTTCAGAGACAAGCAAAGCATATATATAAGCTGCATCATGATGATACCTCGTTTGACTTCACAGATAGGTTTCCCGCTTCCTTTTCCCACAGCCATGGAGAAATTAAGTACATTTTGTGCTGTCAAATCATCCCTGCAAACCTTCCTGGGCTCGATTCTGATCTCAGTTACAGCCCCCCAACTCCAATGGACCTTGCTGCTCTCTTTGTACTGATGTAAGCGAGACCCAAAATCAAAAGCCCAGACAAGACAGGTTAGTGGGTGCCCTGTAGGGGTAGCATTACCTAATGGTTTATTATTAACTTCACAAGATTGTTCATTTCCACTTAAAAGCTCTGCCTGGAGCAGGGCTATCACTTGGTCCCTCCGACAAAGATCCACAAAACCCGTTCGAAGTAGGGAGCTCAAGTCTGTCTTATGCTGACTTACTCCCCCCTCTGCTGTAGGACGGGTTGTTTGTTTAATAGGCGAGATGGGCATGTTGCCTACAACAATGACCAGTTGCAGGGATAACACACGCACCACGTTAGAGAGCCTATAAAACAGCTTTTTTTATGATTATTATTCACGAAAAATTCCGCTCCCCAAATAAACCGATTTCACAGCAATCCTTTGGCTACAAAGAAGTGGCAGATGATATTTAAAACCCAAGATAGCGGATCAGTGTTTAAGCCTTCAAAAAGCCACGTGGGATGCAACCGCAGAGTTATTTCATCCTGGCCCGTAACATGTAACAACTTACTTTCATGCTCTTTTCATAAATGGATACACAGAAAATTGCTCCCAGGCTTTGATTGTGTATACATGCATATAATATGTATTACATGGATTTCTGAACTATGTATGGCTGAGTCTCTCTTTACATATATATGTATGTAACCACTGCTGATATATATACATATACACATTTATATGCCTATAGATACTCCCGAGCGCACACCGTTTTTTAGAAAACCGCTACTGTGCCCCATACTGTTACACTTTATTTTACAGAGAAAGAGATGTTACTGGAAGGGACTTTTGATCAGAATATTGTTTACCACAGCTGAGAAGCGTTAATGAAATCCACTTTGCGCCCATTGTTCCCGCTTAGGTTTAAGTTCAAAGTAGCTTTAATTTTACTACTAAAACAGTCAGGCAGTGCTCTCCAGTCAGAGAGACGCTCGTGCATGTGTATACCTCGATAACATGTGGAATTTATCGGTATCTTAAGAGGTGTCTAAGTTTGACACCAAGCGAAATAGTGCCTTATAGAGTATATGAGGTTCAACCCACATAGCATCTACTATGCCTATTCTTACTTGCAGTCCGTGTGTGTATGCATATATACACACATATTACATATATGTATACATCATTTAAAAATAACAGAGAATTCCACATTATCATAGTGAAATACTTGGAATAAAGGGCACTGCGCAAAGTATGTCTCTTGTAGGGCTATTTTTTTACGAACAGAAGTTAAAATATGGGCCAGCTTGAAAAACTGGAAGGAGCTCATTGTGGTAGGTTATAATGCAAACCGGAGGGTGGGTGTGTTATCCCAAATAGAACACGCTTTACTTCCTCTGCCTGTGTAAGTGTGCAGGCACACGAGGGAATGGGAGAATATACCTTTAAGAAATCTCTCACTTGGGGCTAATCCCAACCCCGCTACAGTCAATGGGAGCGTTACCACCGAGTTTAGCAGAAGTTGGATTTGGCCTTTAATCGGCGGTTAATTATTTGGTGCCTAATTCTACTTTCCTCCAAACTGTCACTGAAACTGAACTTAAACACACAGAGGAGCTCTGCATTCATGCTCCCTGACCCACTTGGCCAAACTAATGAGAACAACTCCCTTCCCCAGGAGATATTAAAACTTCACTGTATGGTTGAGCTAATAGATAAATAAACAGAAATAAACCTACCCATCATTTTTCCTTTGGTCCAACTGCCCTGAATAAACAATTTCGAGGAGAATAACTGGAGTAAATCAGGTAGTTTTATGTTCTTGTGTTTAAAAATAAAAGCCCAACAACATGAAACTACCTAATTCACAAAGCAGTTCTAGTTCATTCTTGGGTCAAAGGCTAAAATTACCAAGAAAGGCGCCTGGGCGGCCATTTTGTTTGACATCATCTGCAATCTGAACTTTTATAATAGAAAACAGTTGCTAGGAAACAAAAGCAACAAAAGGATCTTTTCAAAGACAAAAAAAACCCCTACGATTGCACGAAATAACTATTCAAATTATTTCCTAAGTACAGTGTCTAGAACGGATCTCTCCTGCAGGAGTTTACAAATAGTTTACAAATAGACCAGAGGAAACAGTAAAATCCTATTGACTTAAGAGAATCAAGCGATTACCTCAGCTATAAAAAAAGAGCACAGATATTTCTAAAGTTTTTTTTTTCTTAACGGAAGCTACTGTTCAAAGCACTGTTTCCAATGTGAAATTATTTCAATGGGATTTAAAAAATCAGCACTGATTTTTTTTTAAATTAAAACGTAAAAAAAAGTTTGGATAACTTTCTGCTGAGAATCAAATGAAATTCGGTGGATTCTGGAAAAATAAAAATACTGCCTTTTTTCCCAGGAAAGCGATCGACTTTTTTTTTTTTTTTTTTAAAAAGGCTAAATCTGTTAGTGTAATAGTAAAAACGTCACTTTGTTATACCTAGCAACAATGAGGATTTTTCCCCCTCTCTCATTTTCCATTGAATAGGAAGCAGAGATACATAATAATGATTTCATGTTTGCAAAGGGGGTCATTTCAATTTTGCCCCGCTACGTGTTGGGAGAAAGTGATAGTTGGAGAAGTAATGAGGTTTAAGGCTTTGTGAGAAACTCCCTTCATTCTTCAAAGTTTGCAAGGGAAAGTGTAGCAGACCCAAGGTTTAAATTAAGGATTGTCCTAGCATTATCTAGCTGCCTTTTCTTGTTGCTATCACACACGTCTATTTTTTGCTAACATCATAACAATATAAATTAAATAGCTTACCTTGCGTGCTGGATTTTTCCCAATAAATGGATAAAATAAATAAATACGAAAATAAATAAATGAATGAATAAATAAGCTATTCGAAATACAACAGGGGAAAGTAGCGCAGTTTCTAACGTGTGAGTTTCCTAGAGCTTAAAAGTTCGGGGGAAGAAGGAAAAAAAAATCTTTGGGTTCAAGAGATGCACTGAGGAGCCAGAAACTTGACTATAACTTAGCTCCATTTCATTTGCAAAGCCGTTAAAAGACTGGAAGGGATGGTATATAAATCTATTGTACCGGAAATACAATAAAACTTAGCCATGTTGTTGAACTTCAAACAGTTTACAGCATGTCAGGCAGTGAACAGAAAAGACAACACGGAGTGGAAACACACGCACACACACAACACCCCTCTCCCAATAAAAAAGAAAAAAAAGCAAACCAAGCTTCCAGGCAGCAAAAAGTGGGGAAACTGAGTTGAGGGTTTGCAAGAGACTCCTATGTATGTATTTTGTGTAAGGCTAGATTTCTGGGGGGTAGGGGGTGGGGAAGCGAGACATGGAAAATATATATATTATTAAGCATCTTTGGCATCGACTCTAATTTAAAATGAAGATACACCTTTTTTTCACATAGATCTTCTCCGGTTTTATCCCAATCATGACTCGTCAATATAGGAGAGTTCAAGTTTAAATCAAACTCTCAGCGACGGAAAAAAAAACAACCTCAAAGGCTAAGTGACTGAAACTTTTAGTTGCGTTTCATGGACAAATTGAATGGTGCATTTATATAGTGGGGAAGAGGGGAGTGTATGCAAAAAAAGGAAGGCAAACGTATGTACACGACAAGCACAATTAAAAATGAGAATCATTTTTATATTGGCTTTTGTTTGCTGCAAGGAGGAGTTTTAAAATATTGGGACCACTCGATTTTCGTTTTTTCCTCTCGCAAGGTCATAAGGCAAACTCCAGCATGAACGTGGCTGTTGCAGTGAAGCCCCCACTCCTCTTTACAAAACTGGTAGAAGGGACATCTTTATAAATTTGTGCTGAAATTTGGAAATAAAAGATTCCCTCTATCAAATTACAGACTGAAAACATAAATAAAGAAAACGACTTCAGATAAGCTGAAAACCAAACCCACTTGTCATTTAATTTCATCATTAGGTTTAAAAATAAATAATACGCAGTAAAAAGAAACAAAATTAAACAAAACATAGAAAGAAGGAGAAGAAGAAAAGAAACTTAAAGGGAGAGGGGACCCGAGTTTAATCCCTGGTTAGAAGAAAATTTTTAAAGTAATGGGATTTTCTATTTATTCTGGCTATTGGTAGAAATTCTTAAAAAGGTTTTAAATTTAGCCATCAGAGACAAATTAGGGATCTTAGATAGTAAATGAATTACTTAGCTATAGGACAACTTCCACTAGTCAGGGGAATAGGTGCTAAAATAATTAATAGGTTGTAGGGAATGAAAGTGTGTGTACCCATACATCAGCAAATGTATAGATGTATATGTATCTATTACACACACATAAGCACATATTATAGCACGATATATTGCCAGTCATATGAAAACATTATATTGATTCTCCATAGTTCATTATGGGTTTCCTTGTGATTTAGTTAGATCTTCACAAAGCTATATTTTTATTAAAATATTGTTATAGCAGCTGTTTTCTACAGTGCCCATTCATCAGAATTAGCCTCTGGGAGTATTTGGCATCAAGTTCCTCGAGAGTTGTATGAATATTTTCAAACAGAATGTGCTACATATGGGAAGCCCTTATCTCATGGAGATGACTAAGATGAAAAAGTTGGCTTAAACCCCCCCCCCAACCAAAATCCACAACACAGCGCTGCCTGAATGCCATTGGAAAAGGATATCAATGGGGCTATTACGGCAGAGTTAATTCTTTTTAGCTTATGCCTCAGCCTAAAGGACATAAAACAAATAAACAAAAACTATGAGGAAATGTTTCTTAGCCACATGCCTTGGAAATAACAAACCATATTTCTGTTATCGCTTAAATCATTAAGACCGGAGCAACAAAGAGAAAAAAAAAAAAAGAAAAAGAAATAATACTGCCCTCTCCGAAATGTTTTGCTTTGGTCGCATCTAGTGACTTATCATCACATGGAGACCCGAGCTGTTAATTCTGGCAAGCCCCTATTAGCTCTGCTCTCTCTCTTCCCCTCCCCCCCCCCGACTTTTTTTTTCCCTCTCTCAGTTTCATCCTGAGATTTTGGAGCCAGATTTTGACTTATCTATCAGTGAAGTTGCCACTTCGGCTGATCTCTAGGCGGCGCTCTCTGGTCAAATACGTATTAAAAATAAATTCCTTCTCCAGCTCCAGAGGCTGGCCGGGGTTTTTTCCCCCCCCCTTTCCACTCTTTGCAATCAGCCAGCTGCCAGCTATAGTTTCAGCTTTTGTTTCCTCTGCCAAGGATAAGACAAACATTTGTAAATGTGTTTGGATGCAAAAGAAAGGACGAATGAATGGTAAATTAAACGATGGTTTCAAATGATACATTTCCCTTATTTAAACAAAACAATCGGGAAACGCAGCTACGTTCCCCATGTAGAAACCCCCCCCCAAAAAACTATTTCTCTGAACCCATTTCAGAGCACGTATCTTTGAGTTTAGATTGTCAGTAAAAGTCTGTTCGTTCTTTTCTCTCTGAAGCGGGGTATCTGTGATAAATCCAAGATAAACGGGATTGACGGATGCGTTTAAAATAAGTTTCTGCAAAACATGGAATAGCCAGGAATTTTTCCAGTCACAAGTACTTGTATAGGAGTGAGCAACCCAGGGAAGAAATTAAACCCAGAATCCTTTTACATTTCACATCAGCATATTTTCACATTGACGTTATTACCCACGCAATCCGCTTTATTATACTGTTAATTCATTGGGACGCAGAAATACATAAAGTCAGTCAAGGCAGATACAATGTGTGAACGTCACTCAAGGCGAACTGGCGTTGGGCCAGTAGCACGAATCAGATTCAATGACTGAAGCTGCAGAGTCACAGATGTCAATTAACAATTAAATGCGAATCGGGCAATGAAAAAAATCATCATCGGAGATGATGAAGCCACGCAGCCATCATCTCCGAAATGGGGAGGTTGGAGAAGAGGAGGAGATGGGGTGGAAAAGTCCACAGGCTACCTAGGATCCCAAGAGCAGCGCAAGCCATTATCCAACATAAAATATTCAGAGCCCACCTGTGTTTGTTAGGATACGAGAGCTAGGGAGCCAATTCCGGTAGGGGGAAGGAGATACAATTAAAGGGAGGAAAAAAGGGGGGCACCATCCGCTTGCAACAGAGTCAATTAAAAATTGATCTAAAAACGTAGCTTCGGGTCCTGCGTCTGCCCTGCCAGGTTCTGTGGTTTTGCGATCACGTTGCACATTATTTAAAAGTAAAGCAGAGCCCTAGAAAGTACCCCCGACTCTTTCTCTCACCTGTTGCTGCATGAAAGTTTCCCTCAAAGGAGAAGAGAAATTGACTATGAAGCGTGAAACCGACTAGACACGAATGGGCGGGACGTGCCCGCGCTTAAATTTAGCCCTGACTCTGATCTCTTTCCGAGTTCACGTTGGGGGACGGGGACCGCAATAGCAGGTAAACATCTTGCAGAGGGGACAGAGATTATTTGGTTTTAAGAGCCCTCATGTGCCTTGAAGTGAGCCTAGGGAAAGCCGTAGGAAACCACAGGACAATGCCATTCGGGTTTTCCCAGGGCACACCTGAGCGCATTGAAAAAAAAAGCCGCTATCCTCACTACCGCGGTTTTCTGGGATGAAGAGAGTCATTTTCTGCAAAGAAAATCTTTGTAACTGACCCCTGCCTGGATGTGCCGGAAGGGTCTGATCGACACCCCCCCCCCAATGTCTGAAGAATTAAGAAAATCTGAATGCAGGACGGAGTCTCACGTCGGTCTCTGTGATTCAAAGCAGACTCAGGAGCGAGGGTTTTCAGCAAGAAATATGAATACAAACGAAGGAGGTATATTTAGCGTGGACAGGCTCCTCTAACTACTCCTCCAGTTTTCAGCTGGGGCCCCGTATCCATGTAACACTTGGTACGGGAGAGAAAGTGAAAAATGTTCCTTTTTTACCCAGGCCCTGAGCTTAAAATTATATTTCAATAACTCTTCAATAACTACTTTATCAAACTGATGGAAAGCCAGAGGGGCTGTTTCTCAGTTAATTTAGATATTAGAACCCCCTCCCCAAGGCATTATCCTGGGCTGAATCGGAAGTTAAATTGTCACATTAACTCCATTTACACTGGGTCCCTCGAAGGATTCAACATGTGAGTTAACCTCAGTCACATGAATAACCCCTCGGACTTTAGTCAAAGCACTCACATGCTTGGCTGGATCGGACTCTGTGAGAAAGGGGGTGGGGGGAAACCCGCTCTATTTTTAAATCTTCATTAGTCTCTGCAGATGCAACTAAGTTACTGACTCAGTCAATTGAGATTTCCATTAATTAGCAGGAGAATGTTTTGGTGAAGCGGCTAAAACTAAGCCTTAAAAAGTAATTTAGCAGCAGGTACAGAAAAATAAGAATCGTTACATTGATTGCGCTTAAATAATAGAAACGACCAAAAAGCTTTACACCATCTTATTTTATGAGCCAATGAGCAGTCAATCTGCAAATGCGCATTTAACTTTTCTAAATTAAACTTTTAGTTTAGCTGACTTCCCCATAGCTTCCAGGGATTGGGGGGGGGTGGTTAGG
>NW_017729031.1:117753073-117755387 GCF_001723915.1 Gavialis gangeticus | reverse complement strand
GGGGGGGGGGGGAATTATTTTAGCCTACCAGAGAAAAAAAGCTTGTACAGCTCTAGCCTTCACTGTTTTCAGAGTTTGATTTCCTTTCTTTCATCTGCTGCCTTTCAGGAGGATTTGCCCTCAGGTTTTAATTTTTGTAAATCCGTTAAGATCAAAGAAGATAAGTGCTCCTTGGAAGGAAGTATCTGAAATATACAAACCTACGCTCTTTAAAATCAGGTACTCAATAAGTGACCACCTTTCCGTCATTTCAGAGGGGCGGGGGAATTCAGTAAAGAACTGATACGTTCAACTATTTAATCCTGTTACACTGGCTAGTCCAAGAGGCCTTTCCCACATAATGACCAGAGACGTATGAAAGTAGAAAAGGGGCAGGAAATGAAATATAAAGATACAGTCACTCTGAAACAAATGCATGTTTTTTTTCCCTCTCTGATCTCTGTGAAGACACTCGTCTGAACTCACGGCGACACAACGGCTTAGCTGTCGCCACAAGTAAGTGGACTTGGCAGTCCTGTCGAAATGACCTTACAGTTTCAAGTCTACGAGACAGCCTTTTTTTTGTTTCAGGTAAAAGGGCACGAATCTGATTGCCCACACAAATACTGCGATTTAAAATAAAAAGACCCAGGCAGCAAAGAACCGAGGATCGCTTCGTGGAAGTGAAAAGGTAATTCCTCTTCTTATTTCTTGGTTAAAGGACTAGATCGTCCACGCAAGATGCAGGCGGGCAGTTTCTGGAGTTGGTCCTTTTATATTGTGAAGACCCCGATGGAATTTGAGGAGTCCCCTCCCCCACGCCTGAACCCCAATTAAGGTCCGCTTTGGGGTTTAAATAGTTGGGAGGAGGTCATTTAATTTGAGTTCGGGTTCCGGGGTGGCAGGCGCCGGCTGTATGGTTTCCTCCTCATTATTATTACAGACGGGAACCTCCGAACAGATCAGTAGAAGGGGAAAAAATAACTCCTAGGAGGCTGTGGGTTCCCCCGCCCCCGAGATCGTTGTCTTCAATATTGGGGAAGAAGCAAAGGGGCGGTTTTAGGTGAATATTTTAGAGGATTGGTATGAAAGGAGCTCTTTTTTCCCCTTTAAAGTAAAGGTCTGAGTACCACTTCCCATGGCTGGGCAGGCAGGGGGGTTTCTATACAGGTGTCTGCGGCTGAGGAGACGGGGGAAACCTTTGGAAATGGCACTCGGAGCATTTCCCAGCCCCCAGCCCCCAGCCCCTCCTCACCCCGAAGAGCCCCGATCGCCCACAGCCGCTGCCCCGGCGCCTCGTGTCCACAGCTGACTTACCTGCCTGCGAGTGTGCACACGCGTGCTCAGTGCTAAGAGAGTAGCCGGGCCAAACAAGCACGCGGGGAAAATCCCACCACTTGTTACCACCAAGACCTTCTCTCTTAGCACCGACTCTTTTCTTTTTGTTCTCTTAGTCCTTCCTGTAGAGCCCGTTTAGGTGGAGGGCTGGGATTTGAGCCCGGCCTGAGATCTATCCTGCTGTAGATTAGTTTTTAACTAACGGGGGCTATTGTGTTAGTGGGGGCGGGGGAGGGGAAAATACTCCAGTCCTTGGCAGCCTGGCTGCAATCACCTTGTTTTGACTGCAAACCTTCAGCTGTCCCTACCCTTTCCGACCACTGACATTGTTGCCTTCTTTTGCAATCAAGGTTTTTTTTCCCCTCCCCTCTACCCCTCTCCCCCGCCCTTTTTTTTTGTTTTTTTACCCACCTTGGATTTCTTGTGCTGTTTTATCATCTTTAGACCTGTCTAAAGATGGAGCCTCCTGCGGAAAAAAGGACTGATCTTCTCTGCTAGGTGTCTCAGATCCATAGGCGGGCTTCAGGATGAGCGACACCTCATAATCCCCCTTCTCAGTGTCTGAGCAGGAGCCTGGGGAGTTACCTTCCCGCGGATGCCCCTGCACAGCGGGGGGAGTGAAGTCAGTAGGCAGAGGAGCCGGCTGGGAACCTGCTGGTCTGATGGACAGATACGCCGGCAGCGAGGCGCCGAAGCGGTGACCAGGTCCACTCCCAGGGCTGCAGGAACCAGATCCGGGCTCCAGCTTGGAGAAAAAGGGCACCTCAGCCTGGGGGGGCGGATATTTCTCAGCATCAAATCCCAGATAGCACGCCTCGTCTTTGCCTCTTGGTGCGTACAGGCAGGGATGGATCTTCTGGGGACCAAGGGGCCCTGGAGGGTCCCCCCAACCCGGGTGGAAGTGAGGTGGAAGGAACCGCAGTCCTGGCTGATGGCGACTCATTTCACCCCCAAAGGAGGTGGGGAAAAACTCCCCCCTCCCCAGTTTGCACTGTGG
>NW_017729031.1:117752441-117752903 GCF_001723915.1 Gavialis gangeticus | reverse complement strand
GGGTGAAAAGCAGGTTGTCACTGTTCCCTTTGGCCCACAGCACTGATGGCAGCGTGGGTCACAGCGGCGGGCTGGAGCTGGCTGGGGCTTTCGGAAAAAATATATTTTGGGGCAAGGGGAAAAGGTCTCTGGCAATGGACTTATCTGTTAGAAAATGCGTCTGCGAGCCACTTCCGGCGAGCTAACCAATCCGGGATGGACAAGCCTGCTAGGACCATCCCCTGGTGTCAATTTTAATGGGAAACTTCACTGTGTTGCAGGGGACTGGGAGTGCATTTCTGGGATCGAGGAGAAATGCAGGCATCGGTAACCAACCTGAGGGTCCGCCGCCCCTCCTCCCCCTCCCTCCCCACTTGTTCACAGCTCTGCCCTCAGCTTTTCAGAGGAATCGCCCTGGAGGGGCCCGGTGGGAGGCAGAGAAGTAGTGTCTAGCCTGGAGGTGGGGGTGTCTGCCCAAACGAG
>NW_017729031.1:117749994-117752430 GCF_001723915.1 Gavialis gangeticus | reverse complement strand
GGCGGGCATCTCCTCTCTGCACCGCGCTCAACCTTCAGACACCCCGATTTCCCCAGCCCGTGCGTATAACCCCAGCATGAGAGCTGAGGCTGAAAGGCAAGCCATGGAAAAGGCAATGAACCCAGCCCTCACCTGCAGCCACGCACGTGAGGAGAGGACTATGCACACGCCACAGCACGTACTGCAAGCATGGGAACCCCCTTGCTGCACACTCAGGCGTGTTGGATATGCACAAAGGGTATGTTTAAAACGGTCTGGCCGCCTCCTCTGGACTTAACTTCAGGTCTCAACATACGGGTGGATGGCGAGGATATAAATGAACCCACCGAGCTACCCACCCCCTACGACCGTACCTGGCACGTCTGGCCGGGGTTTTTTTTCTTCCCCAGGAAATGCTCTGCCCCAGTGCGAAGTTCATTCCCTGTGGCCTTCACTGGGTACACTGGTGGGTGGGGGTTACCAGCTGGGGACGAGCCCTCCCTGGCAAAGAAGTCTAGTGCATTTGGGCAGCTCCAAGTTGTCTCCGCAATGGTGGGCTCTGAATCTGACCAAGGGGAAAGTGCCAGGAGAGGGAGTTTGGGCGGCATTAGGGAGAGCTGGGGGTACAAGAGGACAGGAGAAGTGAGCTAACCCGGCACATACTCATCTGTGAGGATAAGATGTTGAAGCCAGCTCACATTCATTATTAACAGCCTCCCCTAGGAACCCAAGATCATTCACTCTTAAGCGGACTCAGGGCCTCGACTTCTTGCTAAGCAAAGTTCAGTACTGTAGCCATGGCAGGCACTACGTGGGGCTGGTGTTGACCGCAGGCTGGCATAAAGCAGGAGCAATGAGACTGAAATCAGTAGCTTTACACTCCCGCAGTCCCATGAGCATGAAGATCGGAATCTGGGGAAAAGGCTTCTTTTTTAAAAAACTATAGCAAATTGGATTTTTTTTTTCTAGATTGCAGATCCTACATTTCAAAGATAGAGGAAGCCGGGTCCTGCGCTCTCCATAGGCGCATGCATTATACATACTCGCTTCTTTTGGAGTGAATGATATTGCAGCTTTAAACGAGTGGCCGCGTAGGGCATTTTAAAATATTTTGAATTAATTTGAACTCTATTCTGGGATATATATTTTTTTAGAGGACGTGTCTGGCGAAATCCTATCCGGATCGTAATTGAAAGCCTTTTATTGAATGGCTGAGCCGGGGGAATGGGCACGTTTCTGAGCAGCCTTGCGGATGCGGGGTTCACAGAACTGGGAGAAAGTTGGTCTCTCCTGGGAAACTGTATCCACTGCTTTTTAAATCTCGCCTCTGTAAGGAATAGGCACGAGCGGGATTTTTGGCAGCCAGCAAACTTATTACAACTCAAATGTCCAGAGAGGATACCTTGATATTACTTGTGTACGCGTCTTTGCGGTACATTTCTGAGATATTTTTTTCTTTTTAAAGACTGGTAAATAATCACGATCCGCCCATTAAAAGCAAAAAAAACAAAACAAAACTCCCCAGATGCCTGGCAACTCGAAAACACAAGGCAACAAAGCTCTGCTTATGAAATACCCAGCACAGCTTTCTCCACTAGCTTTGCACCTCCCAAGTGTGACTTTCCGACTTCTCCAGATTCCGTGCAAGCATTTTATTACCCGCCTTGCTGGCTACAGTCCTCGTAAACGTGACCCCTGGAATGTGGAGCCGAATTCATTCCTGCTTAGCAAGGGGCAGAGAGATCTCCGGCAGCCAAAATACCTTAAAATAGTCTTTAACTAAAGGACCGTCAAGGGCTGAGTCTCATAAATGGTTATGAAATGGGAAACCCTTCACGCTTGGTCGATTCCTCCTTCCCCAGGAGTTACTGTTTCACAAAAAATGTATTTGCTTCCGCCCCTCCCCGCTGCACGTCCCAGGAGAAGTCCTGCCTGCTGGCTTAGGACCTTGCTGTTCACCGAGTTTTAAATTTCTTGGCCAGCTTATCTCGGGTTTCAGAGTATTATCTTAATCTGGGGTAAGCGTGGTAACGCCGCGATAAAAAGCACCAGGCCACCGTGTATTATGTGTCGATAAGTGTTGCAAACCCTTCCTGGCTTCACAGACGTGCTCCCTTTTCTATCATCTCTTACTCTTGCCAACGATTGAGTTTAGCAATGTCGGTACATTTGAGGGAGGGGGCGAGACCAGAAGAGGGATATCGTGGGAAGACATAAGCCGCCCATTACTGCGGCTTCAGTGTGTGTGGATTTGTCTCTTCTCACCACCTCCTAATCTTTCCCAAGCACAAGAAGAAAGCCTTTACATTTGCAGAGAATCATAAATAGGCAAGGGCAAAAGCTTCAAGAGCTGCGGAGGGAAGAACAGATCGTAACGCCTGATTATTTCAAAAAGCGCCCTCCTTTCTACATCTTAGTCTAGAGGCATTTGTGAACCACGACAGATCTACTGATCAC
>NW_017729031.1:117743058-117749983 GCF_001723915.1 Gavialis gangeticus | reverse complement strand
CTAGAGGCATTTGTGAACCACGACAGATCTACTGATCACCCCTACCCCAGATCACAGCCTCGCAGCAGACCCTAAAGAGTTTCATCACGCGGCAGTTGTCCACCAAACCATCTTTAAATGAATGTAAAATAGGCAACGGCTGGGTTTGGGCCGGCTGGCCTGTTATCCCGCTTTGGATCGCAGTTATTTTATGCCCTTCATGTGAATCTCCCACGTGGCTTCCCACTCCTGCCCCGCGCAGAAACTCCTCCGATCCGCCTTTCACTTCCACTCGCCCAGGGGGCTGGAGCCGATTTGGTTGTTTCGTTAAATATGCTTATTTCCTTTAATGCTTTTTAAATGAAGCCCTACAGGGAAGGCTATTCCCCCACTCCCCACTGCCGCCAATGGAGCCTCTTTGAAGCCTGGGGGACAGTACAGTAAATGCGTTTGGAAATTGGTGCCACATGGGCCAGTCACTTGATAAACACTCACCAAACTGTAGCAGCCAAAGGGCAGCAACAGCTTAAAGTTCTCAGGGCACCTCAAGAGCCTGGACTTTCCCACATGAGTGGAACTGATGAGGACATATCTCACCTCCAGTGGAAAAGAGGGGAAAATTGTCACTTCTGGGTGCACCCTAGCTGGCTGGACTGTAGATAAACTAGCAGGGCAGGCACCTCCCTCACCAAATCCTGTCTTTAACACTAGGGCCCGGTCCTTTTTTCTCATTTTTTAAGAAAACCCAAATCTTCCTTGTAAAAGTCACTTCGACCCCAAGCTACAAGGTAACAATTATTTTACAACCTCAGCCCCCGGGTGAGGTTTCATTGCGCTCCTGAAGGGAACTTTCATCCTCTCTTTCTTTGCTTTTCTTTCCCTTTCTGATCCCTAAGGGTTGAGCATGAATTTAAACACTCAAACCTGGCAAGCGGAGCTGATTCATGACTTGGTCTTTAGGTGCAGGGTTTTCAGAGCGTCTGGAGTTGAACGTTGTTGCCAGCTGGATGGATCCTCAGGGTATGGAGAGACGAGAGCAAGCCCAAGATCACCTTCAATAGCCCCGGCAGGAATGCAATCAGGTTGTTTTTGCTCTCCTTCTCCTGTGCCGCTGGCATGGCAGGGCTTCTGCCCAAGGTGGTTTGATCGTTAGGCCCACGCCAGTAAAAAAAGAAGAAAAAAACCCCCAGAAGAAATCAGAGCAGCAGCAGCAGCCATAAAGGGAGGGGAAAAAAAAGCTCCAGGGGCTGGTTTCCAATTAATGGTGCATTTTGTAGGTCTGGTAGGAGCTTGGCTAGTGGAGGGTGGGAAAACAGAGAAAACAACCCTCCCGGAAATGCAGCAACAACAACAACAAAAAAGCCCAAGCCCATAGCTGAAGTCCACTTTTAATTTAAGTGATCTGCACTTCTTTGCCCTCCCCCCATACTCTATCCAGGGACTTTGCCTGGAAGGTTTTATGGTTCCTCTCTGGGCAGCGTCAAAGCCTCCCTGCCCTTGGAGCAGAAAGGCCCCTCTCTCTGAAGAACCACGTCCTCAGCCGGTAGCTAACATTGGCCCAGTCCAGCCTCTCAGACTCTTCTGCTCCCTGGCTCAGGGAGGCCTGTGGATTTCTTTTGTCTCTCTCAATCCTTTTGGGCTAAACAAATTAATCCAGGCTGACCCATCAGCAGGCAAATGGACCTCCCGGATTTGAGCTTGCGGATTGCCTGTGTAAAGACTTGTCTGCCCAGCAGCATCCTCTTGAACTATTTAGCACACATCCATGCAAGATGGAGGCCTTTTAAAGTCTCTTCCCCACCCCCTCAATGTCACCTCATATATTATTTTTACTAATGTGTGTTCTTTTTGAGGGGGAGGGAGGAGGTTTTGAATAGTTGGATGCTTCCAAGGCGAGGCGTTTGGAGGCTGGGGAGATGCTGTGTTTGGGACTGGAAATGTCTGACCTTGAGGGTCACAGGTCATGGTCTTGAATGAGGAGCAGCATCTCATGGCAGGCGAGGTTGGGTGGAAATGGGAGATGCAGCAGGTCAGGAGATAACAGGGCAGAAGGCATCCCACAAAGAGGGTCCCTTTGCTTCAGTGCTCACGAGACAACTCCATTGAGTGTCAGTGCAGCCTCTTCCACATGAAATACCTGCAGAGGCAACAAGAGACTGGGGGTGGTGGGCAAGATGGCCAGTGGGAACCAGGAGATCTAGCCCTTATTATTTATTGTTGTCTCCTTGGCGGCCCCCAGCTCAGGACAGGGCCCCATTGTTCTGGGTGCTGTGGAAACTGAGAGGAACAGGGTCCTGACCTGCACAAGATTATCTTTTAAACAGATGGAGAGGGAGGAAGGAAGCTGCCTTGGCCCCATTGTGCAGCTGGTGGAGGAAGGATAAAGTGACTTACCCAAGGTCACCCAAGATGTTTGTGGCAGAGCCACAAACTAACTTCATATGTCCTGAATCCCAATCTAATGCACTAGCCATAAAACTTTTTTCCAGGCCCAGTTCCCACTGTGCTAGAGGTTTAAACTGCAGCTGCTTTAGCTGTCTGTTCCTCAGTTTACCATGCAGGAAATGGGGAAGGAAATCTGACCTTCTGCACAGATTCATTGTGAGTCTTCATGTAGGTACAAAGAAGACAGCTCTAAGGTCTTCATAGAAGAGCATGACAAGCATCACGAACAATCCCTGTGCATAGAGAGATAGGTATTACAGACATCCCAATACCCCGATTAAAGCCCTGACTCAAATCAGACTGAAACAAACCACCTACTTCAATTGCCAGGGAGTAAATGCAAGTCAAACACAGCCCCTTTGCATGAGGGCTGTTGACTAGGAGGATGAAGAAGGATTCCCATCCTGAATCAGGCAGGTAGGTGGGCTTGGAGACTTCCAGTCAAGAATGGGATTCAAACCTAGTGCAGTTAAGGACTGACCCTGCACTTGGTTGGATGAATGACAGAAAGGCTTTAATAAAGCTATTTGTGATTATTAATTATTTAAGACAAAGTGACAGAAAAGACTCCTTCCCAATATTGAAACAGACGAGCTATCACAAAAGTCCAGTATACTGCAATAGTGTATTGTATTGGTGAGAGACACTGCAATAGTGTCTCTCACCAATACAGGCAGGAGGCCATATCAATCTTTACAGCATTCACAGGGCCCTGGATCCAACCCCGACAGGGATCACTTGGGTGCAGATCACAATGTTGCGGTGATTTCTCAGCTGGAGCACATTTTCCTGGCAACTCCTGTTTCTTTCTTATACTTTTCAATTATATAGCTTCAAAGCATTCCTTCTGGATAGCTGGACCATTGAAGTCTGAACAAAACATGTAGGGGAGGGGATCATCATATTACAATTGCTAGCCTCTTGGATCCTGTTTTGCATAGTTTGTTTCTGAAATTTGCTTTTGCAGGCTTTTGATCAGTCAGGAAGTTCCACTTTAATCAGTTCTGGGATGGGGCTTGATTGACTGAATGGGACACCTTGGTGGCATTGATTACAGGACACTGTTTCTGGCAATTGTTTTAACAGTGGAACAGAACCCAAAAATTCTGAATCAGTGGTGGTTTATAGAGATATTACAAAACCCCAAACTGACTGTTTCAGAAATATGACTTAAATCAGGGAAGGATGTGTCAAGAAGCAGATCAGAATCACATAGGGAGATGCAGTTATCTATGAATGCTTTAGCATAGTAAGACTTTGGGTGCAGCTGCAACTAGCACAGGAGATGAAATCAGCTGGGATTGCTTAATTTCACATAGTCCCACTCACTATCTTGCATTCTTGTGCAAGATGCACTGTTATTGTAATTTTGTCATTTACATTTTATGTAGGTCCAGCCAAACTTTCATGGTCAGCAGAGAGAGAGAGAGGGGCAAATCACAGCTGGAAATAACTACACCTATGCAGGGAATCTGGGGGCAAGGTATTGAATGGGCCAAGGAAGCTGCCAGGGTCCCCACAGCTGGTTCCTCTGAACCAAAAATGCTTTACATATAATGAACTGTACTTTCAAGTCATGATGAGGCCAGAGATGACTTCAGTCTACAGGGGCATCTAATTAGGTAACACTTAAACAAATCCTGGCCCTGAAGACATTTATAGGTGCAAGCCACCCTAGGGACTTCCATGAGTTACTTACCTGTGAAATTACTCAAGTGATTAATGGCTTTCAGGAGCTGGGCTGTCTTACCAAAAGAGTGGGATCTTAGCTAGTACACTTCAAGATTGACATGACAATACAGTCGATAAAATCAGAAAGGTTTTATTTATTACAATATATAATAAACTCCAACCCAAAGTCTAGTATCATTTAGCTGTGGAAGTAACTGTATCTCACTCCACAGAGAGATGGATGTCCTTACAGCTTCCTCCAAGGTGTGGATCCGTAGCCTGAGCTAGTTACTGCAGCTCTTATGTTCTTGAGTGATTTCTTTCCTCTTGAAGTGCACCTTGTTAGCCATCCTGCTCCCTGTTTTATACCTCTAACTCCCACATCTTCAAGGCCTTCTTTGATAATCACTTAATAAATTAAATTTAAAGTTTGGGCACAAAAGGCTTGCATGTCCTATACTTCTTAGAAGAAGGTGTTGGCCTTCTGGGTTTTCCTTAATCAGTGGTTCACCTTTTGTTATGAAAAAAGTGCTGGCTGCTGGTGCTGGATCTTGAGCAAAACTGGAGCTGAAGCCCATCAGGGGGTATCCTTTTCAAAGTTGAGCAACTACTAGGAGAGAAATAAAGTATACAAAACAGAAGCAAAAGCTTCTTCTAGTAAATGCCCCTGCCCACTGGAGGGACAAGTTAGTCATCATAAGAAGACAATCTGATTGCTAGACAATAGTTAGTCGAGAAAAAGAGTTGATCACGAGAAAAAAGTTACCAGAGGGAAATGCTGAAGGTGTTTTAGGACAGGTTACCTGTGTGGGGTGAAGCAATCAGTAAGTGAGGAGTCATCATTTCATTTCAGAAAGATCCCAGCCACAACTGCACTCCTATGGAACAGGCATTTTTAATGTTAATATACAGTTACTTAAATTTTCATGGGTGGACCCAGTTTAATTGAAACTTCGTAGTTATCAGCTGACTTCCAGGAAGGATGAGCATCCTGACATCAGGAGGCACAGAGGTCCAACTTCTTTGAAAACAAAGCGCATTTGCTTCAAATCTTTGTAGTTCATCATCATCACTCAGGTGCATGCTTGACTGCCTGCAGATTAATGTTTCTCCTCCATGCCCAGTGGAATAAAATCCAACAGCAGCCTACATATTTAAAACCCCAGGAAAATTCAGAATGTTGACTAGGATTTGATACAAATACATAATCTGAGACTCAGATTGCAAGAATTTAAATTGCAAGAGATGCTAACATTGGCTGCAGGATCACACCCTTCCCCGCCTTGACTTAACATGATTTATTGGAAGTAGAAAGGGTGAATCTAGCATGTAAATATGAGCATTCAGTTAAAGACTATGAACAAACACAACTAAGTGGGCCAGATTGTTACCTGATATAAATCAGGAAAGCTCCCTTGATATTCCTTGGTTTATTAGGGTGTTTACTATAATCAGAAAAAGGAAGAAACAGATCATCAAGACCCACTTGGTTAGTTACTTATCGGTATCAGCACCAAAGAATATTTGAAAAAAATATTTTTATTCTACTTCCTTTTGAAGAAAACTTTAATAACTGGAATTTCCATAGACTAGACTGGTGAAGGTAGGCAGACAGTTACTAAGTTGTATTATGCATATGTACATGCACACAAACACACAGTCATGCATACACATGTAAAATACAGTTATGACTGTACATGTTATGCACATTATTCACACACACACACACACACACACACACTACAATTATTATTTAATAATAACAGTGTGCATACACACACTACAGTTATTTAGCACATATACAATGGAATGGGCCTTTATATGGATAACAAGACTAACTAGAGTTATAATTGTTATCAATAATTCTGGAAGGGATATTATACCTGTTGCTTTATGATTTAAACAGGTCTTTATTAGAGATCAGGCTGAGTTCTAAAGTAGGAGATAGCTTATAATGATTAAATTAAAAAAAAGCATTTGCAAATGTCTTCCATCTTCTCCTGAAGCATCAATTACTAGCCACTTTCACAAAAGATTGGACTAGAGAGATCTCTGGTATAACCAGGAGAACAGTTTCTATATTTCTATTTCTATGCATGCATGCATTTCCCTCTCCCCTACCTCCTCCACACACACACTCCTGTCCAGTTGGTTCAAAGGAAATTATTTTAATAGATGATGCTGGAGAAAAAAAAACTGGTGGGAGATTTCCCCCCCATGTCTATTATTTTATATAACATAAAATAATATATGCATAATTGTTACATTTGTACTCCATGTTTTACTTGGAGTTATGCTGTTATTCTTCACCCTGTTTCAAATCCTGTATTCATCCTCTCCTTTTTTTTTCAGGGTATAGTCTTTGGAAAGGCAAACATGTTACATGTCATCAATCATCACAGGGTGGCTAATCATTAGGACACTCCTTGTTACACATGTGGGATGGATAAGATCTTAACACCTGATAGGTTGTAGCCATATTGGTCTAGAGGAAAAGGCAAGCAGGATTCACAGTAGAGATGATATTTTTTATTAGATCAAGATTTTTGCAAAACAAAAAAAATCTTTAATTGCAAGCGTTAGGGCACAAACACCCTTCATCAGGCATTGGAGAAAAGATTGTAAAAGTTCTCCTGGGTAGAAATGAAAGTTCATATTTATGATATGATGCTCATAAATATGAACTTCCAGTTCTACCCAGGAGAACTTTTACAATCTTTTCTCCAATGCCTGATGAAGGACGCTAAGGGTGCTAGTGCCCAAAAGCTTGCAATTAAATATTTTTTTTTCCCCCAAAAATCTTGTTGGTCTAATAAAAGATCTCTGTCTG
>NW_017729031.1:117735500-117738058 GCF_001723915.1 Gavialis gangeticus | reverse complement strand
ACGCTAAGGGTGCTAGTGCCCAAAAGCTTGCAATTAAATATTTTTTTTTCCCCCAAAAATCTTGTTGGTCTAATAAAAGATCTCTGTCTGTACTAGGAGTCCTGATTGCCTGATAAGGATTCCTTGGTCGGTTCAGAACCCGGGAGGCCAGAAAGCAAGCAGATGACTGAACACCCTAATAAACAGACTACCTTCAATGTACATCAAGGTATCTCATGCCCATGTGTTCCCAATTTTTGGGTCAAATAGAGGCAAAGATACATACTTTTGCTATTGCTGATGTGCTAATTTCATATTGCAAACAAAACACAAAGTCTGTAATTTTCGTTCAATTTAGAGCTCCGATTTCTACCGAAGGGAACTGACCGGAGATTTAGTTCAGGAGTTCAAAGCCTTTGCTAACCGCAGCTCAGCAGACAGCCGACACTAGAGGGCGCCATGGGTCCAGTTTCATTAATGCGACAGGTTTATCCAAAGCATCAACCCAGATCAAGGTAGGCAATGGCATGATTAACAGATTATTGGTATTTTCACCAGATTTTCATGCTGAATTTACCTTGGGTTACATTAAAAGCGTTTGCAACAACAGTGTCTATCAGGCAGGAACCCCGGTGCTCCAAAGAAAATGTCCTTGTGCCTTTGCTCTCTTATTCAAAGTAGTTTGCAATATGAAGCAGCTGGCAAATAAACCCTTTCCTCCCCCCAGCTACATCTTGACTTTTGTTAACTTTGATGCTTTCATATAAAATACTGGGGCCTAAACGTGCTTCCAAGAAGTCCTTAACATGTTTTTGTAATTTTTTTTCTGAGGAAGGTTAACAGAAAAATAAGGAAAAAAAAAAGGAAAGCCGATTATCTAAATATTTCATAACACATGTCTTTAATTATGATGGAGCTATGGTACATATTTGTCTTTTTGTGTATTTTATGACTGGGGGGTCTTGTCTCTTGTAGGTCCTCAATCAGAGTTTACTGAAATCAATCTAAAAGCTTTAACTGAAGTCACTGGGCTTTGAATCAGGCCCAGGCGGACTGGCAGCATTCAGCTGTAGTATCTGGCCTTTCATTAACATGCTTTTCATCCTGTCCATCTAAGGCTGCCTGCTGTTTCAGGCTTTCATTTAGCAAATCACTTAAGCAGGTGCTGAAGTCCCAGGGGAGTCAAATTAAACACTGCGTAGGTGTTTTGCTGAACTGGAGCCTTAGCAAACAAATAGGGTTTGTCCTTTTTCACCTAACCCTATTAGATGGCAGTTGTGTGGGGGAGTAACTGCAGTTTTTAGCACTTATGCAGTTTTGGATGCTATTTCACTCTGTGTGCATAGTTGCTAGAAGCAGCTTTCTCCTCTAGTTCTCCCCTTGAAGGCAAAGCCAAGAGATAGAGCCATACTGGGCCAGGAGGAAGAGAATAAGGCAAAGGATGTAAGACCTGTTGCTCTGGAAGGGAGGTGTTCTTGGGTTCTAGCCTGGACCCTTTTTCCCAGTGGGACAGAAGCTTCTACATTGCACTACTCTCCATCTATTTTACTTGCTGATTATTAAATGCAAGGGGCTATGATTTAGCTTTGAGTAGGGTGAGGATATTGCCTAACCCGTGGTATGGTGATTACAGCACTTTACTAGGGAGGAGAGAGAGATGCAAGTTCAAACTTCCTCTGGATGAGGGGGGTGGGACCCAGAGCTTGAGTCTCCCAGTCTCTGGGCAAGTGTTCTAGGTTAGGGTGTCAAACATACAGCCTTTGGGCTGTATCTGACCTGCTTCAGTCAGCCTCCCAGGCTACCAGGGAGCTTGGGGGTGTGAAACCAGTGGTAGGTGTTGGCTGTGCTCTGGGGGACATGGCTATTTGCAACAGGGGGCTGAGTGAGGGATGTGCCCATACAGTCATCACTTGCTGTAGCACCACTTGCACCACCTCCTCCAAGGCAAGTGGTCACCTGTCTGTTGTTGCTTGCCCTACTGCTGCTGTGGTGGTTGCTGTCTTACGCCTGAGGAGGGATCCATCATTCAAGGAGCTTCAGAGCAGGTCCCAAGTAATTGGTTTCTTTCAGGTAGTTCATCTAATCAGTTCCTTCAAGGCATGGGACAATTGCTTAGGAAGAAACTTCCCCAAGGGGCACATTGATCCAGGGCGGCTCTTCCAGCACCTTTCAGTGCACTGTGTGGCATGTAGAAGCAGGGTAAATTATAGAGTATGGTCAAGGACAGACCAGCTGGCCCCACTGTAGATGGAACGGGCAGGGCATGAGTTCTCAGTTAGGAGGTTGCAGATATGTCAGGGAATCGCATACACACTGCCCTTCTCTGCTAAGTAGGAGTGGAGTTCCTGCTAGAGCCCAGTTATGCATGGGTAGTGAGGAGGGTAGGGCCAGGAATGGTACATAGTAGAGAAAATATTGAGCATCCCAGCTGTTGGGCATTTCCTATCTGTATGCTAATCCCTCCTTCCCATAGAGACATGGGCAGACCCAGGATTTTGGGCACCCCAAAATTTGGGGTGAGGTGAGGTCTCCCGGCTTGTCCCTCCTGTGCATGACTTAGTGCCCTGGAGGAGCAGGTG
>NW_017729031.1:117732713-117734698 GCF_001723915.1 Gavialis gangeticus | reverse complement strand
AAGATCTACAAGCTCCCTTCCGACCCTACTTCTATGATTCTATGATTTTGAAAAGCAGGGGGTAGGAGCAGCGATCAATGCTGCAGAGGTGGCTGTACCCTTTCTCCCAGTGTCCTCCCCCAAGACAAGCAAATCACATCATAGGAGCAGCAGCCATAGATTTTTTTTTAAGTCACTAAATCAGAATCCAGCCCCCCCACCCCCCGCTCTCAACACCCCTTCCTCCTCATCCATGCTTAGCAGCACATCTTTGCTCTCCCATTCACCCTCTCCTCACCCACCACTGCTGCTGTTTCTAGCTAATGCAGTGTGGGGGAAGCCTCAGAGCTGTTCCTGCCCAGCTCCAAGGGAACTGCAGGGAGGGCCAAGCTCAGCTGGGGACAACAGCAGCCATAGTGGCTATTGTGTTCTCCCTTCCTGCACCTGCTCCTGGGCTGGTGGGGAACACCAGGGCCCCTGGTGCCTCTGGTCCAGGGAGGAGGAGCCCACCTGTTGCCACCACTCCTGTTGTCCTGGGCTGGAGTAGCTGTGGAGCTCCCTCTGCCCCATGTCAGTTGGGGATAGCAGGGACAGTGGCAGAAAAGGTCAGGGGAGAGGGAAGAATAAGGGAGAAATAAAGATGATCTTGAGCACAGAGGGGAAGGGAGGAGGGGTTCTTACCTGCTCTGGGGACTTAAAAAATCCTTGGGTGCTGCTCCCACAGCATGGTCTGAAAGAGGGGTGTGACTGTGGCACTGCACCCTCTCTGGGTCTGGCCCTGCATGGAGCACCCATCCTGACTGAAGTATCTCATGAAATGTAGGAGAAATGAATTGAGAGCCTGATCCAAAGTCAATCGAAAGACTTCAGTGGGCTTTGTATCATGCCCTCAGCAGGGAGGGAAGGCAAGCAAAAGGCCAAATAAGGTAAACTAGGCCCTTAGGAAACAAACCTTTGACTGCAAAGCTGTTTGGTGAGCAGAAACCTTGACTTGTTTGTCGACAAAACTGAACCAAGCCAGAACTCAGCTTAAACGAGATCATAAAACCAACCATGGGGCTTATTTATGATCATTTTAATGTGAGTAGTGTTGTATCCAGCAGCTCTTTTGAGAATTAAACACTGATAATATGTATTTATCCAGACTGAAAACCAACAGACCTTAATAAAAATGAAGCACTCAATTAAAAAAGGGGAAAGTAACCCCCCCACTAAACAGTCTTACTCTGTCTTTTTAATTAACTAACCTTAACGTTACCTACATGTATAGGGAGAGAAAGCACCTCTAAAATAATGAGAATTATGCAATGGTGCTACTGTATCGGATCACCCAGATGTAAATAACGCTCCTGTTAATTTAAAACCAAGGCTGCTTGCCTTTACAGCTTTATTGCTCTCACATTATCTGGATCTTTATACTGTGTCCTGGGTGTAGATAGATTGGGTTGAAAACTTCCCCAAGAGCCGCTTTAAAGAGACTTCTAATCTTTCCCTTTAGTGGTGTTAATTCAACCTCACAAGAGTGTTTGAAGCACCATTAGGCAGAGAAATGGGCTTGCTCTCCTGGCGGTGCTCTTGTACCAATACTGATGTTAAAAAAAAAAATCTGTTTCATATCAGGCTTAACTCCCTGCAGCTCAGGGCAGAAGCCAAAATGGAGACTTGGGGGTCTATTATTATAACTAAATACATACATAATGCATTGATTTATTTGCTTTTCTGTTTTGCCTTTCAGTGCATGACCTTGAGGCAGTTTCCAAATGCTACATTCATGCTTTGCTTCCCACTCAGAGACTGTTCGTGCTGCAGGAACCTGAGGCATAGGGGGAAAGCTGGTGGCCCAGCCAAGAAAAATGCACTGTCAGCATAACTCAGACTAGCCATCTGTATACTGTGGTACCTTAGTGGGAAGCCCATTGTCCCAGTAGGGGATTTGACACTAGGATCTCTACTGTGTTTGATAGTGTAGTGGTGAAAACTGGCATGTTGGGCACCCCCCCCCCCCC